>NC_045726.1:116490-258172 GCF_009834535.1 Camelus ferus
CTGAGCATGTGGAAAGAATTCCTTCAGTTAGCACAAAGGGAACGGTTTGCATGAGAAACATTTACTCTGTTTTCTCAGTCTGTTTCTTAGTGCCGGTTGTGGAATTTCCTGCAGTTTTCACTGTAAAACCGAGATGGAGCTACTACTTTTCCATATATAGATATGGAGTGGAGATTGCCACTCAAAAGATACTTTGTGTTCCCATCAAGAGAGAGAAGGACGGCTTTCACACACACTTATCTCTCAGTACTGAGCTATGTGTAGAGACTTTCGTTCATCTAGCAACAAGGGACGGATTGCAGGAAAAATTTTACTCTGGGTTCACAGGTGTTTCCTAGTGCCGGTTTGAAGTTCCTGCAGTTTTCACTGTAAAACGAGTTGGAGCTAGAACTAGCCATATATATGTATGGATTGGAGTTTGCAAATGAAAATAAACGTTGTGTTCCCAACAAGCTAGTTGAAGGACGGCATTCACACACACTTATCTCTCAGAACTGAGCATGTGGAGGGACTTCGTTCATCTAGCACCAAGTGAGCGGGTTGCAGTAGAAACTTTTACTCTGGTTTCTCAATCTGTTTCCTAATGTCGGATCGAATTCCCTACAATTCACTCTGTAAAACGAGTTTGGGCTTTTACCTCCCCGTATATATGTATGGAGTGGGGTTTGCAACGTAAAAATAAACATTGTGTTCCAAACAGCTAGGTGAAAGACGGCTTTACACACACTTATTTCTCAGAACTGAGCATGTGGAGAGACTTTCGTTCATCTAGCAACAAGGGAACGGGTTGCAGGAGAAAAAACTACTCTGGGTCATAGTGTGTTTCCTAGTGCCGGTTTGATGTTCCTGCAGTTTTCGTAGTTTTTAAAACCGAATTGGAGCTTGAACCTCCCCTATATATGTATGGATTGGAGTTTGCAACTGAAAATAAACATTGTGTTCCCAACAAGATATTGGTGAAAGGCGTCTTTCACACACACATATCTCTCAGAACTGAGGCATGTGGAGAGAAGTTCGTTCATCTAGCACAAGGGAACGGGTGCAGGAGAAACATGTACTCTGTTTTCTCAGTCTGTTCGAGCAGTGCCGGTTTGAATTCCTGCATTTTCACTGTAAACCGAGTTGGAGCTTGTACCTGACACCATATATATGTAAGGAGTGGAGTTTGCAACTGAAAAGAAACTTTGTGTTCCCAAAAATCTAGGGTGAAGGACGGCTTTCACAACACTTATCCTCAGACTGAGCATGTGGGGAGACGTTTCGTCATCTGGCACCAAAGGAACGGGTTTCGGAGAAACTTTGTATCTGTTATCTCAGTCTGTTTCCTAGTGCCATGAATTTCCTGCAGTTTTCACTGTAAAAACCGAGTTGGAAATATTATTCCCATTTATATATAATGGAGTGGAGTTGCCACTGAAAAGATACTTTGTGTTCAAACAAGCTAGTTGAAGACGGCTTTTCACACCACTTACCTCTCAGAACTAAGCATTGAAGAGACGTTCGTTCATCTAGCACAAAGGGAACGGGTTGCAGGAGAAACTTTTCTCTGGTTCTCAGTCTGTTTCTAGTGCCGTTTGAAGTTCTGCAGTTTTCACTGTAAAACCGTGTTGGAGCTAGTACCTCCCCATATATATGTATGGAGTGGAGTTTGCAACTGAAGAAACTTTGTGTTCCCAAACAAGCTAGGGAAGGACGGCTTTCACACACACTTATCTCTCAGAACTGAGCATGTGGAGAGACGTTCGTTCATCTAGCACGAAGGGAACGGGTTGCAGGGGAAACTTTACTTGGTTTCTCAGTCTGTTTCCTATTGCCGGATCGAATTTCTGCGTTTTCACTGTAAAAACGAGTTCGAGCTTTTACTTCCCCATATATATGTATGGAGTGGGTATGCAATGTAAAATAAAAATTGTGTGTTCCATCAAGCTAGGTGAAGGACGGCTTCACATCACACTTATCTCTCAGAACTGATCATGTGGAGAGACGTTCGTTCATATAGCACCAAGGGAACGGTTTGCAGGAGAAACATTACTCTGGTTTCAAGTCTTTTTCCTAGTGCCGATTTGCAGTTCCTGCAGTTTCACTGTAAAACCGAGTTGGAGCTAGTACCTCCCCATATATATGTAGGACTGGAGTTGCAACTTTAAAGAAACTTTGGTGTTCCCAAAAATCTAGGTGAAGGACAGCTTTCACACACATTTATCTCTCAGACTGAGCATGTGGATAGACGTTCGTTCATCTAGCACAAATGGAACGGGTTACAGGAGAAACTATTTCCCACGTTTCTCAGTAGTTTCCTAGAGCCGGTGAATTTCCTGCATTTTCACTGTAAAACGGAGTTGGAGAGTGGAGCTATTACTCCCCATATATATATGGAGTGAGTTTGCCACTCAATATACTTCTGTTCCCACAAGCTGGGTGAAGGACGGCTTTCACACACACATATCTTCAGAACTGAGCATGGAAAGAAGTTCGTTCATGTAGCTCAAAGGGATCGGGTTGCATGGAATCATTTACTCTGGTTTCTCAGTTTGTTTCCTAGGGCGGGTGGTTGTGAAGTTCCTGCAGTTTTCACTGTAAAACAGAGTTGGAGCTAGTACCTCCCCATATATAAGTATGGAGTGGAGTTGCAACTGAAAAGAATCTTTGTGTTCCCAACAAGCTAAGTGAAGTACGGCTTTCACACACACTATCTCTCAGAACTAAGCATGTGGATATACGTTGTTCATCTAGCACAAAGGGAACGGTTTGCAGGAGAAACTTTTACTCCGTTTCTCAGTCTCTTTCCTAGTGCCGGTTTGAAGTTCCTGCACTTTCACTGTAAAATCGAGTTGGAGCTTGTACCTCCCCATATATATGTATGGAGTGGAGTTTTGCAACTGAAAGAAACTTTGTGTTCCCCCAAAATCCAGGTGAAGGACGGCTTTCACACACACTTATCTCTCAGAAATGGGCATGTGAAGAAAGTTCGTTCATCTAGCCCAAATGGAACGGGTTGCAGGAGAAACATTTTACTCTGGTTCTCAGTCTGTTTCCTAGTTCGGTTTGAAGTTCCTGCAGTTTTTCACTGTAAAACTCTGTTGGAGGTATTACCTCCCCATGTATATGTATGGATTGGTGATTGCAACTGAAAATAAACATTGTGTTCCCAACAAGCTAGGTGAAAGCGGTTTTCACACACACTTATCTCTCAGAATTGAGCATGTGGAGAGACGTTCGTTCATCTAGCACCAAGGGAACGATTTGCAGGAGAATTTTTTCTGGTTTCTCAGTCTGTTTCCTAGTGCCGGATCGAATTTCCTGCAGTTTTCACCGTAAAACCGAGTTGGAGCTTGTACCTCCGCATATATATGTATGGAGTGTAATTTGCTCCTGAATAGATACTTTGTGTTCCCATCAAGCTAGGAGAAGGACGGCTTTCACACACACTTATCTCTCAGAACTGAGCATGTGTAGAGATTTTCGTTCATCTAGCAACAAGGGAACGGGTTGCAGGAAAAATTTTACTCTGGGTTCACAGTGTGTTTCCTAATGCCGGTTTGAAGTTCCTGCAGTTTTCACTGTAAAACCGAGTTGGAGCTAGAAACCTCCCCATATATATGTATGGATTGGAGTTTGCAAATGAAAATAAATGTTGTGTTCCCAACAAGCTAGTTGAAGGACGACTTTCACACACACGTATCTCTCAGAACTGAGCATGTGGGAGAGACGTTCATTCATCTAGCACCCAGTGAGCGGGTTGCAGGAGAAACTTTTACTCTGGTTTCTCAATCTGTTTCCTAGTGTCGGATCGAATTCCCTACAGTTTTCACTGTAAAAACAAGTTCGAGCTTTTACCTCCCCGTATATATGTATGGAGTGGGGTTTGCAACGTAAAATAAACATTGTGTTCCAAACAAGCTAGGTGAAAGACGGCTTTCACACACACTTATTTCTCAGAACTGAGCATGTGGAGAGACTTTCGTTCATCTAGCAACAAGGGAACGGGTTGCAGGAGAAACTATTACTCTGGGTTCATAGTGTGTTTCCTAGTGCCGGTTTGAAGTTCCTGCAGTTTTCACGGTAAAACCGAATTGGAGATTGAACCTCCCCCTATATATGTATGGATTGGTGTTTGCAACTGAAAATAAACATTGTGTTCCCAACAAGCTATGTGAAAGGCGTCTTTCACACACACTTATCTCTCAGAACTGAGCATGTGGAGAGATGTTCGTTCATCTAGCAACAGGGGAATGGGTTGCAGGAGAAACATGTACTCTGTTTTCTCAGTCTGTTTGAAGTGCCGGTTTGAATTTCCTGCATTTTTAACTGTAAAAACGAGTTGGAGCTTGTACCTCACCATATATATGTAAGGAGTGGAGTTTGCAACTGAAAAGAAACTTTGTGTTCCCAAAAATCTAGGTGAACGACGGCTTTCACACACACTTATCTCTCAGAACTGAGCATGTGGGGAGACGTTCGTTCATCTGGCACCAAGGGAACGGGTTGCAGGAGAAACGTTTACTCTGTTTTCTCAGTCTGTTTCCTAGTGCCAGTATGAATTTCCTGCAGTTTTCACTGTAAAACGGAGTTGGAGCTATTACTTTCCCATTATATATATATGGAGTGGAGTTTGCAACTGAAAAGAAACTTTGTGTTCCCTACAAGCTAGGTGAAGGACGGCTTTCACTCACACTTATCTCTCAGAACCGAGCATGTGGAGAGACGTTCGTTCATCTAGCACCAAGTGCGCGGGTTGCAGGAGAAACTTTTTCTCTGGTTTCTCAGGCTGTTTCCTAGTGCCGGGTTGAATTTCCTGCAGTTTTCACTGTAAAACCGAGTTGGAGCTTGTACCTCCCTTTATATATGTATGGAGTACAGTTTGCCACTGAAAAGAAACTTTGTGTTCCCAACAAGCAAGGTGAAGTACGGCTTTCACACACACATAACTCTCAGAACTGAGCATGTGGAAAGAATTTCCTTCATGTAGCACAAAGGGAACGGTTTGCATGAGAAACATTTACTCTGTTTTCTCAGTCTGTTTCTTAGTGCCGGTTTGAATTTCCTGCAGTTTTCACTGTAAAACCGAGATGGAGCTACTACTTTTCCATATATATATATGGAGTGGAGATTGCCACTCAAAAGATACTTTGTGTTCCCATCAAGCTAGGAGAAGGACGGCTTTCACACACACTTATCTCTCAGTACTGAGCATGTGTAGAGACTTTCGTTCATCTAGCAACAAGGGAACGGATTGCAGGAAAAATTTTACTCTGGGTTCACAGTGTGTTTCCTAGTGCCGGTTTGAAGTTCCTGCAGTTTTCACTGTAAAACCGAGTTGGAGCTAGAACCTAGCCATATATATGTATGGATTGGAGTTTGCAAATGAAAATAAACGTTGTGTTCCCAACAAGCTAGTTGAAGGACGGCATTCACACACACTTATCTCTCAGAACTGAGCATGTGGAGAGACTTTCGTTCATCTAGCACCAAGTGAGCGGGTTGCAGTAGAAACTTTTACTCTGGTTTCTCAATCTGTTTCCTAATGTCGGATCGAATTCCCTACAATTTTCACTGTAAAAACGAGTTTGGGCTTTTACCTCCCCGTATATATGTATGGAGTGGGGTTTGCAACGTAAAATAAACATTGTGTTCCAAACAAGCTAGGTGAAAGACGGCTTTCACACACACTTATTTCTCAGAACTGAGCATGTGGAGAGACTTTCGTTCATCTAGCAACAAGGGAACGGGTTGCAGGAGAAACAACTACTCTGGGTTCATAGTGTGTTTCCTAGTGCCGGTTTGAAGTTCCTGCAGTTTTCACGGTAAAACCGAATTGGAGCTTGAACCTCCCCCTATATATGTATGGATTGGAGTTTGCAACTGAAAATAAACATTGTGTTCCCAACAAGATATGGTGAAAGGCGTCTTTCACACACACATATCTCTCAGAACTGAGCATGTGGAGAGAAGTTCGTTCATCTAGCAACAAGGGAACGGGTTGCAGGAGAAACATGTACTCTGTTTTCTCAGTCTGTTTCGAAGTGCCGGTTTGAATTTCCCTGCATTTTTCACTGTAAAACCGAGTTGGAGCTTGTACCTCACCATATATATGTAAGGAGTGGAGTTTGCAACTGAAAAGAAACTTTGTGTTCCCAAAAATCTAGGTGAAGGACGGCTTTCACACACACTTATCTCTCAGAACTGAGCATGTGGGGAGACGTTCGTTCATCTGGCACCAAGGGAACGGGTTTCAGGAGAAACTTTTACTCTGTTATCTCAGTCTGTTTCCTAGTGCCAGTATGAATTTCCTGCAGTTTTCACTGTAAAACCGAGTTGGAAATATTACTTCCCATTATATATATATGGAGTGGAGTTTGCCACTGAAAAGATACTTTGTGTTCAAAACAAGCTAGTTGAAGGACGGCTTTCACACACACTTACCTCTCAGAACTAAGCATGTGAAGAGACGTTCGTTCATCTAGCACAAAGGGAACGGGTTGCAGGAGAAACTTTTCTCTGGTTTCTCAGTCTGTTTCCTAGTGCCGGTTTGAAGTTCCTGCAGTTTTCACTGTAAAACCGTGTTGGAGCTAGTACCTCCCCATATATATGTATGGAGTGGAGTTTGCAACTGAAAAGAAACTTTGTGTTCCCAACAAGCTAGGTGAAGGACGGCTTTCACACACACTTATCTCTCAGAACTGAGCATGTGGAGAGACGTTCGTTCATCTAGCACGAAGGGAACGGGTTGCAGGGGAAACATTTACTCTGGTTTCTCAGTCTGTTTCCTATTGCCGGATCGAATTTCCTGCAGTTTTCACTGTAAAAACGAGTTCGAGCTTTTACTTCCCCATATATATGTATGGAGTGGGGTATGCAATGTAAAATAAAAATTGTGTTCCATCAAGCTAGGTGAAGGACGGCTTTCACACACACTTATCTCTCAGAACTGATCATGTGGAGAGACGTTCGTTCATCTAGCACCAAGGGAACGGTTTGCAGGAGAAACATTTACTCTGGTTTCTAAGTCTTTTTCCTAGTGCCGATTTGCAGTTCCTGCAGTTTTTCACTGTAAAACCGAGTTGGAGCTAGTACCTCCCCATATATATGTATGGACTGGAGTTTGCAACTTTAAAGAAACTTTGTGTTCCCAAAAATCTAGGTGAAGGACAGCTTTCACACACATTTATCTCTCAGAACTGAGCATGTGGATAGACGTTCGTTCATCTAGCACAAATGGAACGGGTTACAGGAGAAACTATTTCCCACGTTTCTCAGTTAGTTTCCTAGAGCCGGTATGAATTTCCTGCATTTTTCACTGTAAAACGGAGTTGGAGCTATTACTTCCCCATATATATATATGGAGTGGAGTTTGCCACCCAAATATACTTTCTGTTCCCACAAGCTGGGTGAAGGACGGCTTTCACACACACATATCTCTCAGAACTGAGCATGTGGAAAGAAGTTCGTTCATGTAGCTCAAAGGGATCGGGTTGCATGAGAATCATTTACTCTGGTTTCTCAGTTTGTTTCCTAGGGCCGGTGTGAAGTTCCTGCAGTTTTCACTGTAAAACAGAGTTGGAGCTAGTACCTCCCCATATATAAGTATGGAGTGGAGTTTGCAACTGAAAAGAATCTTTGTGTTCCCAACAAGCTAAGTGAAGTACGGCTTTCACACACACTTATCTCTCAGAACTAAGCATGTGGATATACGTTTGTTCATCTAGCACAAAGGGAACGGTTTGCAGGAGAAACTTTTACTCCGGTTTCTCAGTCTCTTTCCTAGTGCCGGTTTGAAGTTCCTGCACTTTTCACTGTAAAATCGAGTTGGAGCTTGTACCTCCCCATATATATGTATGGAGTGGAGTTTGCAACTGAAAAGAAACTTTGTGTTCCCCAAAATCCAGGTGAAGGACGGCTTTCACACACACTTATCTCTCAGAAATGGGCATGTGAAGAAACGTTCGTTCATCTAGCCCAAATGGAACGGGTTGCAGGAGAAACATTTACTCTGGTTTCTCAGTCTGTTTCCTAGTTCCGGTTTGAAGTTCCTGCAGTTTTCACTGTAAAACTCTGTTGGAGGTATTACCTCCCCATGTATATGTATGGATTGGTGATTGCAACTGAAAATAAACATTGTGTTCCCAACAAGCTAGGTGAAAGCGGCTTTCACACACACATATCTCTCAGAACTGAGCATGTGGAAAAGACTTTCGTTCATCTAGCACCAAGGGAACGATTTGCAGGAGAAACTTTTTCTGGTTTCTCAGTCTGTTTCCTAGTGCCGGATCGAATTTCCTGCAGTTTTCACTGTAAAACCGAGTTGGAGCTAGTACCACCCCATATATATGTATGGAGTGGATTTCCCAATTGTAAAGAAACTTTGTGTTCCCAAAAATCTAGGTGAAGGACGGCTTTCACACACACTTATCTCTCAGATCTGAGCATGTGGAGAGACGTTCGTTCATCTAGCACAAAGGGAAAGGGTTGCAGGAGAAACTTATAATCAGGTTGCTCAGTCTGTTTCCTAGTGCCGGTTTGAAGTTCCTGCAGTTTTTACTGTAAAACCGTTTTGGAGCTAGTACCTCCCAATATATATGTATGGAGTGGGGTTTGCAACTGAAAAGAATCTATGTGTTCCCATCAAGCAAGGTGAAGGACGGCAATCACACACACTTATCTCTCAGAAATGAGCATGTGGAGAGACTTTCGTTCATCTAACAACAAGGGAATGGGTTGCAGGAGAAAATTTTACTCTGGGTTCACAGTGTGTTTCCTAGTGCCGGTTTGAAGTTCCTGCAGTTTTCACTGTAAAACTGAGTTGGAGCTAGAACCTCCCCCTATATAAGTATGTATTGGAGTTTGCAACTGAAAATAAACATTTTGTTCCCAACAAGCTAGGTGAAGGACGGCTTTCACACACACTTATGTCTCAGAACTGAGCATGTTGAGAGACGTTCTTTCATCTAGCACCAAGGGAACGGGTTGCAGGAGAAACTTTTACTCTGGTTTCTCAGTCTGTTTCCTAGTGCCGGTTTGAATTTCCTGCAGTTTTCACTGTAAAACCGAGTTGGAGCTAGAACCTCCCCTTATATATGTATGGAGTGCTGTTTGCCACTGAAAAGAAACTTTGTATTCCCAACAAGCAAGGTGAAGTACGGCTTTCACACACACTTATCTCTCAGTACTTAGCATGTGGAAAGAATTTCGTTCATGTAGCACAAAGGGAACGGGTTTCATGAGAAACATTTACTCTGGTTTCTCAGTCTGTTTCCTAGTTCCGGTGTGAATTTCCTGCAGTTTTCACTGTAAAACCGAGATGGAGATACTACTTCCCCTTATATATATACGGAGTGGAGTTTGCCACTCAAAAGATACTTTGTGTTCCCATCAAGCTAGGAGAAGGACGGCTTTCACACACACTTATCTCTCAGTACTGAGCATGTGTAGAGACTATCGTTCATCTAGCAACAAGGGAACGGGTTGCAGGAAAAATTTTACTCTGGGTTCACAGTGTGTTTCCTAATGCCGGTTTGAAGTTCCTGCAGTTTTCACTGTAAAACCGAGTTGGAGCTAGAACCTCCCCATATATATGTATGGATTGGAGTTTGCAAATGAAAATAAATATTGTGTTCCCAACAAGCTAGTTGAAGGACGGCTTTCACACACACTTATCTCTCAGAACTGAGCATGTGGAGAGACGTTCGTTCATCTAGCACCAAGTGAGCGGGTTGCAGGAGAAACTTTTACTCTGGGTTCTCAATCTGTTTCCTAGTGTCGGATCGAATTCCCTACAATTTTCACTGTAAAAACGAGTTTGAGCTTTTACCTCCCCGTATATATGTATGGAGTGGGGTTTGCAACGTAAAATAAACATTGTGTTCCAAACCAGCGAGGTGAAAGACGGCTTTCACACACACTTATTTCTCAGAACTGAGCATGTGGAGAGACTTTCGTTCATCTAGCAACAAGGGAACGGGTTGCAGGAGAAACTATTACTCTGGGTTCATAGTGTGTTTCCTAGTGCCGGTTTGAATTTCCTGCAGTTTTCACGGTAAAACCGAATTGGAGCTTGAACCTCCCCCTACATATGTATGGATTGGAGTTTGCAACTGAAAATAAACATTGTGTTCCCAACAAGCTAGGTGAAAGACGGCTTTCACACACACATATCTCTCAGAACTGAGCATGTGCAGAGACGTTCGTTCATCTAGCAACAAGGGAACGGGTTGCAGGAGAAACATGTACTCTGTTTTCTCAGTCTGTTTCGAAGTGCCGGTTTGAATTTCCTGCATTTTTCACTGTAAAACCGAGTTGGAGCTTGTACCTCACCATATATATGTAAGGAGTGGAGTTTGCAACTGAAAAGTAACTTTGTGTTCCCAAAAATCTAGGTGAAGGACGGCTTTCACACACACTTATCTCTCAGAACTGAGCATGTGAGGAGACGTTCGTTCATCTGGCACCAAGGGAACGGGTTTCAGGAGAAACTTTTACTCTGTTTTCTCAGTCTGTTTCCTAGTGCCAGTATGAATTTCCTGCAGTTTTCACTGTAAAACCGAGTTGGAGCTATTACTTCCCATTATATATATATGGAGTGGAGTTTGCCACTGAAAAGATACTTTGTGTTCAAAACAAGCTAGATGAAGGACGGCTTTCACACACACTTATCTCTCAGAACTGAGCATGTGGAGAGACGTTTGTTCATCTAGCACGAAGGGAACGGGTTGCAGGGGAAACATTTACTCTGGTTTCTCAGTCTGTTTCCTATTGCCGGATCGAATTTCTTGCAGTTTTCACTGTAAAAACGAGTTCGAGCTTTTACCTCCCCATATATATTTATGGAGTGTGGTTTGCAACGTAAAATAAAAATTGTGTTCCATCAAGCTAGGTGAAGGACGTCTTTCACACACACTTATCTCTCAGAACTGATCATGTGGAGAGACGTTCGTTCATCTAGCACCAAGGGAACGGGTTGCAGGAGAAACTATTACTCAGTTTTCTCAGACTGTTTCTAGTGCCGGTTGGAATTTCCTGCAGTTTTCACTGTAAAATCGAGTTGGAGCTAGTACATCCCCATATATATGTATGGAGTGTAATTTACTCCTGAAAAGATTTTTGTGTTCCCAACAAGCTAGGTGAAGGACGGCTTTCACACACAATTATCTCTCAGAACTGAGCATGTGGAGAGACTTTCGTTCATCTTGCACCAAGGGAACGGGTTGCAGGAGAAACTTTTACTCTGGTTTCTCAGTCTGTTTCCTAGTGCCGGTTTGAATTTCCTTCAGTTTTCACTGTAAAACCGAGTTGGAGCTAGAACCTCCCCTTATATATGTATGGAGTGCTGTTTGCCACTGAAAAGAAACTTTGTATTCCCAACAAGCAAGGTGAAGTACGGCTTTCACACACACTTATCTCTCAGAACTTAGCATGTGGAAAGAAGTTCGTTCAAGTAGCACAAAGGGAACGGGTTGCATGAGAAACTTTTACTCTGGTTTCTCACTCTGTTTCCTAGGGCCGGTGTGTAGTTCCTGCTTTTTTCACTGTAAAATCGAGTTGGAGCTAGTTCTTCCCCATATATATGTATGGAGTGGAGTTTGCAACTGAAATGAATCTTTGTGTTCCCAACAAGCTAAGTGAAGGACGCCTTTCAAACACACATATCTCTCAGAAATAATCATGTGGATAGACTTTTGTTCATCTAGCCAAAATGGAACGGTTTGCAGGAGAAACATTTACTCCGGTTTCTCAGTCTGTTTCCTAGTTCCGGTTTGAAGTTCCTGCAGTTTTCACTGTAAAAATGTGTTGGAGCTATTACCTCCCCATGTATATGTGTGGAGTGGAGTTTGCCACTGAAAAGAAACTTTGTGTTCCCAGCAAGCTAGGTGAAGGACAGCTTTCACACACACTTATCTCTCAGAACTGAGCATGTGGAGAGACTTTCGTTCATCTAGCAACAAGGGAACGGGTTGCAGGAGAATCTTTTTCTCTGGTTTCTCAGTGTGTTTCCTAGTGCCAGTTTGAAGTTCCTGCAGTTTTCACTGTAAAACCGAGTTGGAGCTAGAACCTCCCCTTATATGTGTATGGAGTGCTGTTTGCCACTGAAAAGAAACTTTGTATTCCCAACAAGCAAGGTGAAGTACGGCTTTCACACACACTTATCTCTCAGAACTTAGCATGTGGAAAGAAGTTCGTTCATGTAGCACAAAGGGAACGGGTTGCATGAGAAACATTTACTCTGGTTTCTCAGTCTGTTTCCTAGTTCCGGTGTGAATTTCCTGCAGTTTTCACTGTAAAACCGAGATGGAGCTAGTACCTCCCCATATATATGTATGGAGTGGAGTTTGCAACTGAAGAGAAAATTTGTGTTCCCAACAAGCTAGGTGAAGGACGGCTTTCACACACACTTATCTCTCAGAACTGAGCATGTGGAGAGACGTTCGTTCATCTAGCACAAATGGAACGTGTTGCAGGAGAAACTTTTACTCTGGGTTCACAGTGTGTTTCCTAATGCCGGTTTGAAGTTACTGCAGTTTTCACTGTAAAACCGAGTTGGAGCTAGAACCTCCCCATATATATGTATGGATTGGAGTTTGCAAATGAAAATAAATATTGTGTTCCCAACAAGCTAGTTGAAGGACGGCTTTCACACACACTTATCTCTCAGAACTGAGCATGTGGAGAGACGTTCGTTCATCTAGCACCAAGTGAGCGGGTTGCAGGAGAAACTTTTACTCTGGGTTCTCAATCTGTTTCCTAGTGTCGGATCGAATTCCCTACAATTTTCACTGTAAAAACGAGTTTGAGCTTTTACCTCCCCGTATATATGTATGGAGTGGGGTTTGCAACGTAAAATAAACATTGTGTTCCAAACAAGCGAGGTGAAAGACGGCTTTCACACACACTTATTTCTCAGAACTGAGCATGTGGAGAGACTTTCATTCATCTAGCAACAAGGGAACGGGTTGCAGGAGAAACAACTACTCTGGGTTCATAGTGTGTTTCCTAGTGCCGGTTTGAATTTCCTGAAGTTTTCACAGTAAAACCGAATTGGAGCTTGAACCTCCCCCTACATATTTATGGATTGGAGTTTGCAACTGAAAATAAACATTGTGTTCCCAACAAGCTAGGTGAAAGACGGCTTTCACACACACATATCTCTCAGAACTGAGCATGTGCAGAGACGTTCGTTCATCTAGCAACAAGGGAACGGGTTGCAGGAGAAACATGTACTCTGTTTTCTCAGTCTGTTTCGAAGTGCCGGTTTGAATTTCCTGCATTTTTCACTGTAAAACCGAGTTGGAGCTTGTACCTCACCATATATATGTAAGGAGTGGAGTTTGCAACTGAAAAGAAACTTTGTGTTCCCAAAAATCTAGGTGAAGGACGGCTTTCACACACACTTATCTCTCAGAACTGAGCATGTGGGGAGACGTTCGTTCATCTGGCACCAAGGGAACGGGTTTCAGGAGAAACTTTTACTCTGTTTTCTCAGTCTGTTTCCTAGTGCCAGTATGAATTTCCTGCAGTTTTCACTGTAAAACCGAGTTGGAGCTATTACTTCCCATTATATATATATGGAGTGGAGTTTGCCACTGAAAAGATACTTTGTGTTCAAAACAAGCTAGATGAAGGACGGCTTTCACACACACTTATCTCTCAGAACTGAGCATGTGGAGAGACGTTTGTTCATCTAGCACGAAGGGAACGGGTTGCAGGGGAAACATTTACTCTGGTTTCTCAGTCTGTTTCCTATTGCCGGATCGAATTTCTTGCAGTTTTCACTGTAAAAACGAGTTCGAGCTTTTACCTCCCCATATATATTTATGGAGTGTGGTTTGCAACGTAAAATAAAAATTGTGTTCCATCAAGCTAGGTGAAGGACGGCTTTCACACACACTTATCTCTCAGAACTGATCATGTGGAGAGACGTTCGTTCATCTAGCACCAAGGGAACGGGTTGCAGGAGAAACTATTACTCAGTTTTCTCAGACTGTTTCTAGTGCTGGTTGGAATTTCCTGCAGTTTTCACTGTAAAATCGAGTTGGAGCTAGTACATCCCCATATATATGTATGGAGTGTAATTTACTCCTGAAAAGATTTTTGTGTTCCCAACAAGCTAGGTGAAGGACGGCTTTCACACACAATTATCTCTGAGAACTGAGCATGTGGAGAGACTTTCGTTCATCTAGCACCAAGGGAACGGGTTGCAGGAGAAACTTTTACTCTGGTTTCTCAGTCTGTTTCCCAGTGCCGGTTTGAATTTCCTTCAGTTTTCACTGTAAAACCGAGTTGGAGCTAGAACCTCCCCTTATATATGTATGGAGTGCTGTTTGCCACTGAAAAGAAACTTTGTATTCCCAACAAGCAAGGTGAAGTACGGCTTTCACACACACTTATCTCTCAGAACTTAGCATGTGGAAAGAAGTTCGTTCATGTAGCACAAAGGGAACGGGTTGCATGAGAAACTTTTACTCTGGTTTCTCACTCTGTTTCCTAGGGCCGGTGTGTAGTTCCTGCTGTTTTCACTGTAAAATCGAGTTGGAGCTAGTTCTTCCCCATATATATGTATGGAGTGGAGTTTGCAACTGAAATGAATCTTTGTGTTCCCAACAAGCTAAGTGAAGGACGCCTTTCAAACACACATATCTCTCAGAAATAATCATGTGGATAGACTTTTGTTCATCTAGCCCAAATGGAACGGTTTGCAGGAGAAACATTTACTCCGGTTTCTCAGTCTGTTTCCTAGTTCCGGTTTGAAGTTCCTGCAGTTTTCACTGTAAAAATGTGTTGGAGCTATTACCTCCCCATGTATATGTGTGGAGTGGAGTTTGCCACTGAAAAGAAACTTTGTGTTCCCAACAAGCTAGGTGAAGGACAGCTTTCACACACACTTATCTCTCAGAACTGAGCATGTGGAGAGACTTTCGTTCATCTAGCAACAAGGGAACGGGTTGCAGGAGAATCTTTTACTCTGGGTTCACAGTGTGTTTCCTAGTGCCGGTTTGAAGTTCCTGCAGTTTTCACGGTAAAAACGAGTTGGAGCTTGTACCTCCCTCTATATATGTATGGATTGGAGATTGCAACTGAAAATAAACATTGTGTTCCCAACAAGATATGTGAAAGACGGATTTCACACACACATATCTCTCAGAACTGAGCATGTGGAGAGACGTTCGTTCATCTAGCACCAAGGGAACGATTTGCAGGAGAAACTTTTTCTGATTTCTCAGTCTGTTTCCTAGTGCCGGATCGAATTTCCTGCAGTTTTCACTGTAAAACCGAGATGGAGCTAGTACCTCCCCATATATATATATGGAGTGTAATTTGCTCCTGAATAGAAACTTTGTGTTCCCAAAAATCTAGGTGAAGGACAGCTTTCACACACACTTATCTCTCAGAACTGAGCATGTGGAGAGACGTTCGTTTATCTAGCACCAAGGGAACGTGTTGCAGGGAAACTTTTACTCTGGATTCTCAGTCTAATAGTGCCGGTTTGAAGTTACTGCAGTTTTCACTGTAAAACCGAGTTGGAACTTGTACACCCCCAAATATATGTATGGAATGGAGTTTGCAACTGAAAAGAAACTTTGTGTTCCCAAGAAGCTATGTGAAGGACGGCTTTAACATCCAATTATCTCTCAGATCTGAGCATGTGGAGAGACTTTCGTTCATCTAGCACCAAGGGAACGGGTTGCAGGAGAAACATTTACTGTGGTTTCTCAGTCTGTTCCCTATTGCCGTTTTGAAGTTCCTGCAGTTTTCACTGTAAAACCGTGTTGGAGCTATTACCTCCCCATATATATATATGGAATGGAGTTTGCCACTGAAAAGATACTATGTGTTCCCAACAAGCTAGGTGAAGGACGGCATTCACACACAATTATCTCTCAGAATTGAGCATGTGGAGAGACGTTCTTTCATCTAGCATCAAGGGAATGGCTTGCAGGGGAAACTTTTACTCTGGGTTCACAGCGTGTTTCCTAGTGCCGGTTTGTAGTTCCTGCAGTTTTAACTGTAAAACCGAGTTGGAGCTAGAACCTCCCCCTATATATGTATGGATTGGAGTTTGCAACTGAAATAAACATTGTGTTCCCAACAAGCTATGTGAAGGACGGCTTTCACACACACTTATCTCTCAGATCTGAGCATGTTGAGAGACTTTCGTTCATCTAGCACAAATGGAACGGGTTGCAGGAGAAAATTTTACTCTGGTCTCTCAGTATGTTTCCTATTGCCGGTGTGAAGTTCCTGCAGTTTTCACTGTAAAACCGATTTGGAGCTTGTACTTCCCCATATATATGTATGGAGTGGAGTTTGCAACTGAAAAGAAACTTTGTGTTCCCTACAAGCTAGGTGAAGGACGGCTTTCACACACACTTATCTCTCAGATCTGAGCATGTGGAGAGACTTTCGTTCATCTAGCACCAAGGGAACGATTTGCAGGAGAAACTTTTAATCTGGTTTCTCAGTTTCCTAGTGCCGGTTTGATTTTCCTGCAGTTTTCACTGTAAAACCGAGTTGGAGCTAGTACCTCCCCATATATATGTATGGATTGGAGTTGGCAACTGAAAATAAAAATTGTGTTCCCAACAAGCTATGTGAAGGACTGCTTTCACACACACATATCTCTCAGAACTGAGCATGAGGGGAGACGTTCGTTCATCTGGCAGCAAAGGAACGGGTTTCAGGAGAAACTTTTACTCTGTTTTCTCAGTTTGTTTCCTAGTGCCAGTATGAATTTCCTGCAGTTTTCACTGTAAAACCGAGTTGGAGCTAGAACCTCCCCTTATATATGTATGGAGTGCTGTTTGCCACTGAAAAGAAACTTTGTATTCCCAACAAGCAAGTTGAAGTACGGCTTTCACACACACTTATCTCTCAGAACTTAGCATGTGGAAAGAATTTCGTTCATGTAGCACAAAGGGAACGGGTTGCATGAGAAACTTTTACTCTGGTTTCTCACTCTGTTTCCTAGGGCCGGTGTGTAGTTCCTGCTGTTTTCACTGTAAAATCGAGTTGGAGCTAGTTCTTCCCCATATATATGTATGGAGTGGGGTTTGCAACTGAAATGAATCTTTGTGTTCCCAACAAGCTATGTGAAGGACGCCTTTCAAACACACATATCTCTCAGAAATAATCATGTGGATAGACTTTTGTTCATCTAGCCCAAATGGAACGGTTTGCAGGAGAAACATTTACTCCGGTTTCTCAGTCTGTTTCCTAGTTCCGGTTTGAAGTTCCTGCAGTTTTCACTGTAAAAATGTGTTGGAGCTATTACCTCCCCATGTATATGTGTGGAGTGGAGTTTGCCACTGAAAAGAAACTTTGTGTTCCCAACAAGCTAGGTGAAGGACAGCTTTCACACACACTTATCTCTCAGAACTGAGCATGTGGAGAGACTATCGTTCATCTAGCAACAAGGGAACGGGTTGCAGGAGAAACTTTTATTCTGGGTTCAAAGTGTGTTTCCTAGTGCCGGTTTGAAGTTCCTGCAGTTTTCACGGTAAAAACGAGTTGGAGCTTGAACCTCCCCCTATATATGTATGGATTGGAGATTGCAACTGAAAATAAACATTGTGTTCCCAACAAGATATGTGAAAGACGGCTTTCACACACACATATCTCTCAGAACTGAGCATGTGGAGAGACGTTCGTTCATCTAGCACCAAGGGAACGATTTGCAGGAGAAACTTTTTCTGATTTCTCAGTCTGTTTCCTAGTGCCGGATCGAATTTCCTGCAGTTTTCACTGTAAAACCGAGTTGGAGCTAGTACCTCCCCATATATATGTATGGAGTGTAATTTGCTCCTGAATAGAAACTTTGTGTTCCCAAAAATCTAGGTGAAGGACAGCTTTCACACACACTTATCTCTCAGAACTGAGCATGTGGAGAGACGTTCGTTTATCTAGCACAAAGGGAACGTGTTGCAGGGAAACTTTTATTCTGGATTCTCAGTCTGTTTAATAGTGCCGCTTTGAAGTTACTGCAGTTTTCACTGTAAAACCGAGTTGGAACTTGTACACCCCCAAATATATGTATGGAATGGAGTTTGCAACTGAAATGAAACTTTGTGTTCCCAAGAAGCTATGTGAAGGACGGCTTTAACATCCAATTATCTCTCAGATCTGAGCATGTGGAGAGACTTTCGTTCATCTAGCACCAAGGGAACGGGTTGCAGGAGAAACATTTACTGTGGTTTATCAGTCTGTTCCCTATTGCCGTTTTGAAGTTCCTGCAGTTTTCACTGTAAAACCGAGTTGGAGCTATTACCTCCCCATATATATATATGGAATGGAGTTTGCCACTGAAAAGATACTATGTGTTCCCAACAAGCTAGGTGAAGGACGGCATTCACACACAATTATCTCTCAGAATTGAGCATGTAGAGAGACGTTCTTTCATCTAGCATCAAGGGAATGGCTTGCAGGGGAAACTTTTACTCTGGGTTCACAGCGTGTTTCCTAGTGCCGGTTTGTAGTTCCTGCAGTTTTAACTGTAAAACCGAGTTGGAGCTAGAACCTCCCCCTATATATGTATGGATTGGAGTTTGCAACTGAAATAAACATTGTGTTCCCAACAAGCTAGGTGGAGGACGGCTTTCACACACACTTATCTCTCAGATCTGAGCATGTTGAGAGACTTTCGTTCATCTAGCACAAATGGAACGGGTTGCAGGAGAAAATTTTACTCTGGTCTCTCAGTATGTTTCCAATTGCCGGTGTGAAGTTCCTGCAGTTTTCACTGTAAAACCGATTTGAAGCTTGTACTTCCCCATATATATGTATGGAGTGGAGTTTGCAACTGAAAAGAAACTTTGTGTTCCCTACAAGCTAGGTGAAGGACGGCTTTCACACACACTTATCTCTCAGATCTGAGCATGTGGAGAGACGTTCGTTCATCTAGCACCAAGGGAACGATTTGCAGGAGAAACTTTTAATCTGGTTTCTCAGTTTCCTAGTGCCGGTTTGATTTTCCTGCAGTTTTCACTGTAAAACCGAGTTGGAGCTAGTACCTCCCCATATATATGTATGGATTGGAGTTGGGAACTGAAAATAAAAATTGTGTTCCCAACAAGCTATGTGAAGGACTGCTTTCACACACAAATGTCTCTCAGAACTGAGCATGTGGAGACACGTTCGTTCATCTAGCACAATGGGAACGGGTTGCAGGAGAAACTTTTACTCCGGTTTCTCAATCTGTTTTCTAGTGCCGGGTTGAAGTTCCTGCAGTTTTCACTGTAAAACCGAGTTGGAGCTGGTACCTCCCCATATATATGTATGGAGTGGAGTATGCAACTGAAAATAATCTTTGTGTTCCCAAAAGCTAGGTGAAGGACGGCTTTCACACACACATATCTCTCAGAACTGAGCATGTGGAGAGATGTTCGTTCATCTAGCACCAAGGGAACGGGTTGCAGGAGAAACTATTACTCAGTTTTCTCAGACTGTTTCTAGTGCCTGGTTGGAATTTCCTGCAGTTTTCACTGTAAAATCGAGTTGGAGCTAGTACATCCCCATATATATGTATGGAGTGAAATTTACTCCTGAAAAGATTTTTGTGTTCCCAACAAGCTAGGTGAAGGACGGCTTTCACAAACAATTATCTCTCAGAACTGAGCATGTGTGGAGACGTTCGTTCATCTGGCACCAAGGGAACAGGGTTTCAGGAGAAACTTTTACTCTGTTTTCTCAGTCTGTTTCCTAGTGCCAGTATGAATTTCCTGCAGTTTTCACTGTAAAACCGAGTTGGAGCTATTACTTCCCATTATATATATATCGAGTGGAGTTTGCCACTGAAAAGATACTTTGTGTTCAAAACAAGCTAGATGAAGGACGGCTTTCACACACAATTATCTCTCAGAACTGAGCATGTGGAGAGACGTTTGTTCATCTAGCACGAAGGGAACGGGTTGCAGGGGAAACATTTACTCTGGTTTCTCAGTCTGTTTCCTATTGCCGGATCGAATTCCTTGCAGTTTTCACTGTAAAAACGAGTTCGAGCTTTTACCTCCCTATATATATTTATGGAGTGTGGTTTGCAACGTAAAATAAAAATTGTGTTCCATCAAGCTAGGTGAAGGACGGCTTTCACACACACTTATCTCTCAGAACTGATCATGTGGAGAGACGTTCGTTCATCTAGCACCAAGGGAACGGGTTGCAGGAGAAACTATTACTCAGTTTTCTCAGACTGTTTCTAGTGCTGGTTGGAATTTCCTGCAGTTTTCACTGTAAAATCGAGTTGGAGCTAGTACATCCCCATATATATGTATGGAGTGTAATTTACTCCTGAAAAGATTTTTGTGTTCCCAACAAGCTAGGTGAAGGACGGCTTTCACACACAATTATCTCTCAGAACTGAGCATGTGGAGAGACTTTCGTTCATCTAGCACCAAGGGAACGGGTTGCACGAGAAACTTTTACTCTGGTTTCTCAGTCTGTTTCCTAGTGCCGGTTTGAATTTCCTTCAGTTTTCACTGTAAAACCGAGTTGGAGCTAGAACCTCCCCTTATATATGTATGGAGTGCTGTTTGCCACTGAAAAGAAACTTTCTATTCCCAACAAGCAAGGTGAAGTATGGCTTTCACACACACTTATCTCTCAGAATTTAGCATGTGGAAAGAAGTTCGTTCATGTAGCACAAAGGGAACGGGTTGCATGAGAAACTTTTACTCTGGTTTCTCACTCTGTTTCCTAGGGCCGGTGTGTAGTTCCTGCTGTTTTCACTGTAAAATCGTGTTGGAGCTAGTTCTTAACCATATATATGTATGGAGTGGAGTTTGCAACTGAAATGAATCTTTGTGTTCCCAACAAGCTAAGTGAAGGACGCCTTTCAAACACACATATCTCTCAGAAATAATCATGTGGATAGACTTTTGTTCATCTAGCCCAAATGGAACGGTTTGCAGGAGAAACATTTACTCCGGTTTCTCAGTCTGTTTCCTAGTTCCGGTTTGAAGTTCCTGCAGTTTTCACTGTAAAAATGTGTTGGAGCTATTACCTCCCCATGTATATGTGTGGAGTGGAGTTTGCCACTGAAAAGAAACTTTGTGTTCCCAACAAGCTAGGTGAAGGACAGCTTTCACACACACTTATCTCTCAGAACTGAGCATGTGGAGAGACTTTCCTTCATCTAGCAACAAGGGAACGGGTTGCAGGAGAATCTTTTACTCTGGGTTCACAGTGTGTTTCCTAGTGCCGGTTTGAAGTTCCTGCAGTTTTCACGGTAAAAACGAGTTGGAGCTTGAACCTCCCCCTATATATGTATGGATTGGAGATTGCAACTGAAAATAAACATTGTGTTCCCAACAAGATATGTGAAAGACGGCTTTCACACACACATATCTCTCAGAACTGAGCATGTGGAGAGACGTTCGTTCATCTAGCACCAAGGGAACGATTTGCAGGAGAAACTTTTTCTGATTTCTCAGTCTGTTTCCTAGTGCCGGATCGAATTTCCTGCAGTTTTCACTGTAAAACCGAGTTGGAGCTAGTACCTCCCCATATATATGTATGGAATGTAATTTGCTCCTGAATAGAAACTTTGTGTTCCCAAAAATCTAGGTGAAGGACAGCTTTCACACACACTTATCTCTCAGAACTGAGCATGTGGAGAGACGTTCATTTATCTAGCACCAAGGGAACGTGTTGCAGGGAAACTTTTACTCTGGATTCTCAGTCTAATAGTGCCGGTTTGAAGTTACTGCAGTTTTCACTGTAAAAACGAGTTGGAACTTGTACACCCCCAAATATATGTATGGAATGGAGTTTGCAACTGAAAAGAACTTTGTGTTCCCAAGAAGCTATGTGAAGGACGGCTTTAACATCCAATTATCTCTCAGATCTGAGCATGTGGAGAGACTTTCGTTCATCTAGCACCAAGGGAACGGGTTGCAGGAGAAACATTTACTGTGGTTTATCAGTCTGTTCCCTATTGCCGTTTTGAAGTTCCTGCAGTTTTCACTGTAAAACCGAGTTGGAGCTATTACCTCCCCATATATATATATGGAATGGAGTTTGCCACTGAAAAGATACTATGTGTTCCCAACAAGCTAGGTGAAGGACGGCATTCACACACAATTATCTCTCAGAATTGAGCATGTGGAGAGACGTTCTTTCATCTAGCATCAAGGGAATGGCTTGCAGGGGAAACTTTTACTCTGGGTTCACAGCGTGTTTCCTAGTGCCGGTTTGTAGTTCCTGCAGTTTTAACTGTAAAACCGAGTTGGAGCTAGAACCTCCCCCTATATATGTATGGATTGGAGTTTGCAACTGAAATAAACATTGTTTTCCCAACAAGCTATGTGAAGGGTGGCTTTCACACACACTTATCTCTCAGATCTGAGCATGTTGAGAGACTTTCGTTCATCTAGCACAAATGGAACGGGTTGCAGGAGAAAATTTTACTCTCGTCTCTCAGTATGTTTCCTATTGCCGGTGTGAAGTTCCTGCAGTTTTCACTGTAAAACCGATTTGGAGCTTGTACTTCCCCATATATATGTATGGAGTGGAGTTTGCAACTGAAAAGGAACTTTGTGTTCCCTACAAGCTAGGTGAAGGACGGCTTTCACACACACTTATCTCTCAGATCTGAGCATGTGGAGAGACTTTCGTTCATCTAGCACCAAGGGAACGATTTGCAGGAGAAACTTTTAATCTGGTTTCTCAGTTTCCTAGTGCCGGTTTGATTTTCCTGCAGTTTTCACTGTAAAACCGAGTTGGAGCTAGTACCTCCCCATATATATGTATGGATTGGAGTTGGCAACTGAAAATAAAAATTGTGTTCCCAACAAGCTATGTGAAGGACTGCTTTCACACACACATATCTCTCAGAACTGAGCATGTGGGGAGACGTTCGTTCATCTGGCACCAAAGGAACGGGTTTCAGGAGAAACTTTTACTCTGTTTTCTCAGTCTGTTTCCTAGTGCCAGTATGAATTTCCTGCAGTTTTCACTGTAAAACCGAGTTGGAGCTATTACTTCCCATTATATATATATGGAGTGGAGTTTGCCACTGAAAAGATACTTTGTGTTCAAAACAAGCTAGATGAAGGACGGCTTTCAGACACACTTATCTCTCAGAACTGAGCATGTGGAGAGACGTTTGTTCATCTAGCACGAAGGAACGGATTGCAGGGGAAACATTTACTCTGGTTTCTCAGTCTGTTTCCTATTGCCGGATCGAATTTCTTGCAGTTTTCACTGTAAAAACGAGTTCGAGCTTTTACCTCCCCATATATATGTATGGAGTGGAGTTTCCAAATGTAAAGAAACTTTGTGTTCCAAAAAATCTAGGTGAAGGACGGCTTTCACACACACTTATCTCTCAGAACTTAGCATGTGGAAAGAAGTTCGTTCATGTAGCACAAAGGGAACGGGTTGCATGAGAAACATTTACTCTGGTTTCTCAGTCTGTTTCCTAGTTCCGGTGTGAATTTCCTGCAGTTTTCACTGTAAAACCGAGATGGAGCTACTACTTCCCCATATATATTTATGGAGTGGAGTTTGCCACTCAAAAGATACTTTGTGTTCCCATCAAGCTAGGAGAAGGACGGCTTTCACACACACTTATCTCTCAGTACTGAGCATGTGTAGGGACTTTCGTTCATCTAGCAACAAGGGAACGGGTTGCAGGAAAAATTTTACTCTGGGTTCACAGTGTGTTTCCGAATGCCGGTTTGAAGTTCCTGCAGTTTTCACTGTAAAACCGATTTGGAGCTAGAACCTACCCATATATATGTATGGATTGGAGTTTGCAAATGAAAATAAATATTGTGTTCCCAACAAGCTATTTGAAGGACGGCTTTCACACACACTTATCTCTCAGAACTGAGCATGTGGAGAGACGTTCATTCATTTAGCACCAAGTGAGAGGGTTGCAGGAGAAACTTTTACTCTGGTTTCTCAATCTGTTTCCTAGTGTCATATCGAATTCCCACAGTTTTCACTGTAAAAACGAGTTTGAGCTTTTACCTCCCCGTATATATGTATGGAGTGGGGTTTGCAACGTAAAATAAACATTGTGTTCCAAACAAGCGAGGTGAAAAACGGCTTTCACACACACTTATTTCTCAGAACTGAGCATGTGGAGAGACTTTCGTTCATCTAGCAACAAGGGGACGGGTTGCAGGAGAAACTATTACTCTGGGTTCATAGTGTGTTTCCTAGTGCCGGTTTGAAGTTCCTGCAGTTTTCACGGTAAAACAGAATTGGAGCTTGAACCTCCCCCTATATATGTATGGATTGGAGTTTGCAACTGAAAATAAACATTGTGTTCCCAACAAGCTAGGTGAAAGACGGCTTTCACACACACATATCTCTCAGAACTGAGCATGTGCAGAGACGTTCGTTCATCTAGCAACAAGGGAACGGGTTGCAGGAGAAACATGTACTCTGTTTTCTCAGTCTGTTTTGAAGTGCCGGTTTGAATTTCCTGCATTTTTCACTGTAAAATCGAGTTGGAGCTTGTACCTCACCATATATATGTAAGGAGTGGAGTTTGCAACTGAAAAGAAACTTTGTGTTCCCAAAAATCTAGGTGAAGGACGGCTTTCACACACACTTATCTCTCAGAACTGAGCATGTGGGGAGACGTTCGTTCATCTGGCACCAAGGGAACGGGTTTCAGGAGAAACTTTTACTCTGTTTTCTCAGTCTGTTTCCTAGTGCCAGTATGAATTTCCTGCAGTTTTCACTGTAAAACCGAGTTGGAGCTATTACTTCCCATTATATATATATGGAGTGGAGTTTGCCACTGAAAAGATACTTTGTGTTCAAAACAAGCTAGTTGAAGGACGGCTTTCACACACACATATCTCTCAGAACTTAGCATGTGAAGAGACGTTCGTTCAACTAGCACAAAGGGAACGGGTTGCAGGAGAAAATTTTACTCTGGTTTCTCAGTCTGTTGCCTAGTGCCGGTATGAAGTTCCTGCAGTTTTCACTGTAAAACCGTGTTGGAGCTAGTACCTCCCCATATATATGTATGGAGTGGAGTTTGCAACTGAAAAGAAACTTTGTGTTCCCAACAAGCTAGGTGAAGGACGGCTTTCACACACACTTATCTCTCAGAACTGAGCATGTGGAGAGACGTTCGTTCATCTAGCACGAAGGGAACGGGTTGCAGGGGAAACATTTACTCTGGTTTCTCAGTCTGTTTCCTATTGCCGGATCGAATTTCTTGCAGTTTTCACTGTAAAAACGAGTTCGAGCTTTTACCTCCCCATATATATTTATGGAGTGGGGTTTGCAAAGTAAAATAAAAATTGTGTTCCATCAAGCTAGGTGAAGGACGGCTTTCACACACACATATCTCTCAGAACTGATCATGTGGAGAGACGTTCATTCATTTAGCACCAAGGGAACGGGTTGCAGGAGAAACTATTTCTCTGTTTTCTCAGACTGCTTCTTAGTGCCGGTTGGAATTTCCTGCAGTTTTCACTGTAAAATCGAGTTGGAGCTAGTACATCCCCATATATATGTATGGAGTGAAATTTACTCCTGAAAAGAAATTTTGTGTTCCCAACAAGCTAGGTGAAGGACGGCTTTCACACACAATTATCTCTCAGAACTGAACATGTGGAGAGACTTTCGTTCATCTAGCACAAGGGAACGGGTTGCAGGACAAACTTTTACTCTGGTTTCTCAGTCTGTTTCCTAGTGCCGGTTTGAATTTCCTGCAGTTTTCACTGTAAAACCGAGTTGGAGCTAGAACCTCCCCTTATATATGTATGGAGTGCTGTTTGCCACTGAAAAGAAACTTTGTATTCCCAACAAGCAAGGTGAAGTACGGCTTTCACACACACTTATCTCTCAGAACTTAGCATGTGGAAAGAAGTTCGTTCATGTAGCACAAAGGGAACGAGTTGCATGAGAAACATTTACTCTGGTTTCTCACTCTGTTTCCTAGGGCCGGTGAGAAGTTCCCGCAGTTTTCACTGTAAAACCGTGTTGGAGCTAGTACTTCCCCATATATATGTATGGAGTGGAGTTTGCAACTGAAATGAATCTTTGTGTTCCTAACAAGCTAAGTGAAGGACGCCTTTCAAACACACTTATCTGTCAGAAATAATCATGTGGATAGAATTTTGTTCATCTAGCCGAAATGGAACGGTTTGCAGGAGAAACATTTACTCCGGTTTCTCAGTCTGTTTCCTAGTTTCGGTTTGAAGTTCCTGCAGTTTTCACTGTAAAACTGTGTTGGAGCTATTACCTCCCCATGTATATGTGTGGAGTGGAGTTTGCCACTGAAAAGAAACTTTGTGTTCCCTACAAGCTAGGTGAAGGAGAGCTTTCACACACACTTATCTCTCAGAACTTAGCATGTGGAGAGACTTTCGTTCATCTAGCAACAAGGGAACGGTTTGCAGGAGAAACTTTTACTCTGGGTTCACAGTGTGTTTCCTAGTGCCGGTTTGAAGTTCCTGCAGTTTTCACGGTAAAACCGAGTTGGAGTTTGGACCTCCCCCTATATATGTATGGATTGGAGATTGCAACTGAAAATAAACATTGTGTTCCCAACAAGATATGTAAAAGACGGCTTTCACACACACATATCTCTCAGAACTGAGCATGTGCAGAGACGTTCGTTCATCTAGCACCAAGGGAACGATTTGCAGGAGAAACTTTTTCTGATTTCTCAGTCAGTTTCCTAGTGCCGGATCAAATTTCCTGCAGTTTTCACTGTAAAACCGAGTTGGAGCTAGTACCTCCCCATATATATGTATGGAGTGTAATTTGCTCCTGAATAGAAACTTTGTGTTCCCAAAAATCTAGGTGAAGGACGGCTTTCACACACACTTATCTCTCTAAACTGAGCAAGTGGAGAGACTTTCGTTTATCAAGCACCAAGGGAACGTGTTGCAGGGAAACTTTTACTCTGGTTTCTCAGTCTGTTTCCTAGTGCCGGTTTGAAGTTACTGCAGTTTTCACTGTAAAACCGAGTTGGAACTTGTACACCCCCAAATATATGTATGGAATGGAGTTTGCAACTGAAAAGAAACTTTGTGTTCCCAAGACGCTATGTGAAGAACGGCATAAACATCCAATTATCTCTCAGATCTGAGCATGTGGAGAGACTTTCATTCATCTAGCACCAAGGGAACGGGTTGCAGGAGAAACATTTACTGTGGTTTCTCAGTCTGTTCCCTATTGCCGTTTTGAAGTTCCTGCAGTTTTCACTGTAAAACCGAGTTGGAGCTATTACCTCCCCATATATATATATGGAATGGGGTTTGCCACTGAAAAGATACTATGTGTTCCCAACAAGCTAGGTGAAGGACGGCATTCACACACAATTATCTCTCAGAATTGAGCATGTGGAGAGACGTTCTTTCATCTAGCATCAAGGGAATGGCTTTGCAGGGGAAACTTTTACTCTGGGTTCACAGCGTGTTTCCTAGTGCCGGTTTGTAGTTCCTGCAGTTTTAACCGTAAAACCGAGTTGGAGCTAGAACCTCCCCCTATATATGTATGGATTGGAGTTTTGCAACTGAAATAAACATTGTGTTCCCAACAAGCTAGGTGAAGGACGGCTTTCACACACACTTATCTCTCAGATCTGAGCATGTGGAGAGACTTTCGTTCATCTAGCACAAATGGAACGGGTTGCAGGAGAAAATTTTACTCTGGTCTCTCAGTATGTTTCCTATTGCCGGTGTGAAGTTCCTGCAGTTTTCACTGTAAAACCGATTTGGAGCTTGTACTTCCCCATATATATGTATGGAGTGGAGTTTGCAACTGAAAAGAAACTTTGTGTTCCCTACAAGCAAGGTGAAGGACGGCTTTCACACACATTTATCTCTCAGAACTTAGCATGTGGAGAGACGTTCGTTCATCTAGCACCAAGGGATCGATTTGCAGGAGAAACTTTTAATCTGTTTTCTCAGTCTGTTTCCTAGTGCCGGTTTGATTTTCCTGCAGTTTTCACTGTAAAACCGAGTTAGAGCTAGTACCTCCCCATATATATGTATGGATTGGAGTTGGCAACTGAAAATAAAAATTGTGTTCCCAACAAGCTATGTGAAGGACTGCTTTCACACACACATGTCTCTCAGAACTGAGCATGTGGAGACACGTTCGTTCATCTAGCACAATGGGAACGGGTTGCAGGAGAAACTTTTACTCCGGTTTCTCAATCTGTTTCCTAGTGCCGGTTTGAAGTTCCAGCAGTTTTCACTGTAAAACCGAGTTGGAGCTGGTACCTCCCCATATATATGTATGGAGTGGAGTTTGCAACTGAAAATAATCTTTGTGTTCCCAAAAGCTAGGTGAAGGATGGCTTTCACACCACACTTATCTCTCAGAACTGAGCATGTGGAGAGACGTTCGTTCATCTAGCACCAAGGGAACGGGTTGCAGGAGAAACTATTATTCTGGTTTCTAAGTCTGTTTCCTAGTGCCGGTGTGCAGTTCCTGCAGTTTTCACTGTAAAATCGAGTTGGAGCTAGTACCTCCCCATATATATGTATGGAGTGGAGTTTCCAAATGTAAAGAAAACTTTGTGTTCCAAAAAATCTAGGTGAAGGACGGCTTTCACACACACTTAACTCTCAGAACTGAGCATGTGGAGAGACGTTCGTTCATCTAGCACAAAGGGAAAGGTTTGCAGGAGAAACTTATAATCTGTTTGCTCAGTCTGTTTCCTAGTGCCGGGTTGAAGTTCCTGCAGTTTTCACTGTAAAACTGTGTTGGAGCTATTACCTCCCCATGTATATGTGTGGAGTGGAGTTTGCCACTGAAAGAAACTTTGTGTTCCCAACAAGCTAGGTGAAGGACAGCTTTCACACACACGTATCTCTCAGAACTGAGCATGTGGAGAGACGTTCGTTTATCTAGCACCAAGGGAACGTGTTGCAGGGAAACTTTTACTCTGGATTCTCAGTATGTTTCCTAGTGCCGGTTTGAAGTTACTGCAGTTTTCACTGTAAAACCGAGTTGGAACTTGTACACCCCCAAATATATGTATGGAATGGAGTTTGCAACTGAAAAGAAACTTTGTGTTCCCAAGACGCTATGTGAAGGACGGCTTTAACATCCAATTATCTCTCAGATCTGAGCATGTGGAGAGACTTTCGTTCATCTAGCACCAAGGGAACGGGTTGCAGGAGAAACATTTACTGTGGTTTCTCAGTCTGTTCCCTATTGCCGTTTTGAAGTTCCTGCAGTTTTCACTGTAAAACCGAGTTGGAGCTATTACCTCCCCATATATATATATGGAATGGAGTTTGCCACTGAAAAGATACTATGTGTTCCCAACAAGCTAGGTGAAGGACGGCATTCACACACAATTATCTCTCAGAATTGAGCATGTGGAGAGACGTTCTTTCATCTAGCATCAAGGGAATGGCTTGCAGGGGAAACTTTTACTCTGGGTTCACAGCGTGGTTCCTATTGCCGGTTTGTAGTTCCTGCAGTTTTAACTGTAAAACCGAGTTGGAGCTAGAACCTCCCCCTATATATGTATGGATTGGAGTTTGCAACTGAAATAAACATTGTGTTCCCAACAAGCTAGGTGAAGGACGGCTTTCACACACACTTATCTCTCAGATCTGAGCATGTGGAGAGACTTTCGTTCATCTAGCACAAATGGAACGGGTTGCAGGAAAAAATTTTACTCTGGTCTCTCAGTATGTTTCCTATTGCCGTTGTGAAGTTCCTGCAGTTTTTCACTGTAAAACCGATTTGGAGCTTGTACTTCCCCATATATATGTATGGAGTGGAGTTTGCAACTGAAAAGAAACTTTGTGTTCCCTACAATCTAGGTGAAGGACGGCTTTCACACACATTTATCTCTCAGATCTGAGCATGTTGAGAGACGTTCGTTCATCTAGCACCAAGGGAACGATTTGCAGGAGAAACTTTTATTTTGGTTTCTCAGTCTGTTTCCTAGTGCCGGTTTGATTTTCCTGCAGTTTTCACTGTAAAACCGAGTTGGAGCTAGTACCTCCCCCATATATATGTATGTATTGGAGTTGGCAACTGAAAATAAAAATTGTGTTCCCAACAAGCTATGTGAAGGACTGCTTTCACACACACATGTCTCTCAGAACTGAGCATGTGGAGACACGTTCGTTCATCTAGCACAATGGGAACGGGTTGCAGGAGAAACTTTTACTCCGGTTTCTCAATCTGTTTCCTAGTGCCGGTTTGAAGTTCCTGCAGTTTTCACTATAAAACCGAGTTGGAGCTGGTACCTCCCCATATATATGTATGGAGTGGAGTTTGCAACTGAAAATAATCTTTGTGTTCCCAAAAGCTAGGTGAAGGACGGCTTTCACACACACTTATCTCTCAGAACTGAGCATGTGGATAGACGTTCGTTCATCTAGCACCAAGGGAACCGGTTGCAGGAGAAACTTTTATTCTGGTTTCTAAGACTCTTTCCTAGTGCCGGTTGCAGTTCCTGCAGCTTTCACTGTAAAATCGTGTTGGAGCCATTACCTCCCCATATATATGTATGGAGTGGAGTTTCCAAATGTAAAGAAACTTTGTGTTCCAAAAAATCTAGGTGAAGGACGGCTTTCACACACACTTATCTCTCAGAACTTAGCATGTGGAAAGAAGTTCGTTCATGTAGCACAAAGGGAACGGGTTGCATGAGAAACATTTACTCTGGTTTCTCAGTCTGTTTCCTAGTTCCGGTGTGAATTTCCTGCAGTTTTCACTGTAAAACCGAGATGGAGATACTACTTCCCCATATATATTTATGGAGTGGAGTTTGCCACTCAAAAGATACTTTGTGTTCCCATCAAGCTAGGAGAAGGACGGCTTTCACACACACTTATCTCTCAGTACTGAGCATGTGTAGTGACTTTCGTTCATCTAGCAACAAGGGAACGGGTTGCAGGAAAATTTTACTCTGGGTTCACAGTGTGTTTCCGAATGCCGGTTTGAAGTTCCTGCAGTTTTCACTGTAAAACCGATTTGGAGCTAGAACCTACCCATATATATGTATGGATTGGAGTTTGCAAATGAAAATAAATATTGTGTTCCCAACAAGCTATTTGAAGGACGGCTTTCACACACACTTATCTCTCAGAACTGAGCATGTGGAGAGACGTTCATTCATTTAGCACCAAGTGAGAGGGTTGCAGGAGAAACTTTTACTCTGGTTTCTCAATCTGTTTCCTAGTGTCAGATCGAATTCCCACAGTTTTCACTGTAAAAACGAGTTTGAGCTTTTACCTCCCCGTATATATGTATGGAGTGGGGTTTGCAACGTAAAATAAACATTGTGTTCCAAACAAGCGAGGTGAAAGACGGCTTTCACACACACTTATTTCTCAGAACTGAGCATGTGGAGAGACTTTCGTTCATCTAGCAACAAGGGAAAGGGTTGCAGGAGAAACTATTATTCTGGGTTCATAGTGTGTTTCCTAGTGCCGGTTTGAAGTTCCTGCAGTTTTCACGGTAAAACAGAATTGGAGCTTGAACCTCCCCCTATATATGTATGGATTGGAGTTTGCAACTGAAAATAAACATTGTGTTCCCAACAAGCTAGGTGAAAGACGGCTTTCACACACACATATCTCTCAGAACTGAGCATGTGCAGAGACGTTCGTTCATCTAGCAACAAGGGAACGGGTTGCAGGAGAAAACATGTACTCTGTTTTCTCAGTCTGTTTCAAAGTGCCGGTTTGAATTTCCTGCATTTTTCACTGTAAAACCGAGTTGGAGCTTGTACCTCACCATATATATGTAAGGAGTGGAGTTTGCAACTGAAAAGAAACTTTGTGTTCCCAAAAATCTAGGTGAAGGACGGCTTTCACACACACTTATCTCTCAGAACTGAGCATGTGGGGAGACGTTCGTTCATCTGGCACCAAGGGAACGGGTTTCAGGAGAAACTTTTACTCTGTTTTCTCAGTCTGTTTCCTAGTGCCAGTATGAATTTCCTGCAGTTTTCACTGTAAAACCGAGTTGGAGCTATTACTTCCCATTATATATATATTGAGTGGAGTTTGCCACTGAAAAGATACTTTGTGTTCAAAACAATCTAGTTGAAGGACGGCTTTCACACACACATATCTCTCAGAACTTAGCATGTGAAGAGACTTTCGTTCATCTAGCACAAAGGGAACGGGTTGCAGGAGAAAATTTTACTCTGGTTTCTCAGTCTGTTTCCTAGTGCCGGTTTGAAGTTCCTGCAGTTTTCACTGTAAAACCGTGTTGGAGCTAGTACCTCCCCATATATATGTATGGAGTGGAGTTTGCAACTGAAAAGAAACTTTGTGTTCCCAACAAGCTAGGTGAAGGACGGCTTTCACACACACTTATCTCTCAGAACTGAGCATGTGGAGAGACGTTCAGTTCATCTAGCACGAAGGGAACTGAGTTGCAGGGGAAACATTTACTCTGGTTTCTCAGTCTGTTTCCTATTGCCGGATCGAATTTCTTGCAGTTTTTCACTGTAAAAACGAGTTCGAGCTTTTACCTCCATATATATATTTAATGGGTGGGGTTTGCAACGTAAAAAAAAATTGTGTTCCATCAAGCTAGGTGAAGGACGGCTTTCACACACACTTATCTCTCAGAACTGAACATGTGGAGAGACTTTCGTTCATCTAGCACCAAGGGAACGGGTTGCAGGAGAAACTTTTACTCTGGTTTCTCAGTCTGTTTCCTAGTGCCGGTTTGAATTTCCTGCAGTTTTCACTGTAAAATCGAGTTGGAGCTAGAACCTCCCCTTATATATGTATGGAGTGCTGTTTGCCACTGAAAAGAAACTTGTATTCCCAACAAGCAAGGTGAAGTACGGCTTTCACACACACATATCTCTCAGAACTTAGCATGTGGAAAGAAGTTCGTTCATGTAGCACAAAGGGAACGGGTTGCATGAGAAACATTTTCTCTGGTTTCTCACTCTGTTTCCTAGGGCCGGTGAGAAAGTTCCTGCAGTTTTCACTGTAAAACCTGTGTTGGAGCTAGTACTTCCCCATATATATGTATGGAGTGGAGTTTGCAACTGAAATGAATCTTTGTGTTCCCAACAAGCTAAGTGAAGGACGCCTTTAAAACACACTTATCTCTCAGAACTAATCATGTGGATAGACTTTTGTTCATCTAGCCCAAATGGAACGGTTTGCAGGAGAAACATTTACTCCGGTTTCTCAGTCTGTTTCCTAGTTCCGGTTTGAAGTTCCTGCAGTTTTCACTGTAAAACTGTGTTGGAGCTATTACCTCCCCATGTATATGTGTGGAGTGGAGTTTGCCACTGAAAAGAAACTTTGTGTTCCAACAAGCTAGGTGAAGGAAAGCTTTCACACACACTTATCTCTCAGAACTGAGCATGTGGAGAGACTTTCGTTCATCTAGCAACAAGGGAAGGGGTTTGCAGGAGAAACTTTTATTCTAGTTTCTAAGTCTGTTTCCTAGTGCCGGTGTGCATTTCCTGCAGTTTTCACTGTAAAATCGAGTTGGAGCTAGTACCTCCCCATATATATGTATGGAGTGGAGTTTCCAAATGTAAAGAAACTTTGTGTTCCAAAAAATCTAGGTGAAGGACGGCTTTCACACACACTTATCTCTCAGAACTGAGCATGTGGAGAGACGTTCGTTCATCTAGCACAAAGGGAAATGTTTGCAGGAGAAACTTATAATCTGTTTGCTCAGTCTGTTTCCTAGTGCCGGGTTGAAGTTCCTGCAGTTTTCACTGTAAAACTGTGTTGGAGCTATTACCTCCCCATGTATATGTGTGGAGTGGAGTTTTGCCACTGAAAAGAAACTTTGTGTTCCCTACAAGCTAGGTGAAGGAGAGCTTTCACACACACTTATCTCTCAGAAACTGAGCATGTGGAGAGACTTTCGTTCATCTAGCAACAAGAGAACGGTTTGCAGGAGAAACATTTTACTCTGGGTTCACAGTGTGTTTCCTAGTGCCGTTTTGAAGTTCCAGCAGTTTTCACTGTAAAACCGAGTTGGAGCTTGAACCTCCCCTTATATATGTATGGATTGGAGATTGCAACTGAAAATAAACATTGTGTTCCCAACAAGATATGTGAAAGACAGCTTTCACACACACATATCTCTCAGAACTGAGCATGTGGAGAGACGTTCGTTCATCTAGCACCAAGGGAACGATTTGCAGGAGAAACTTTTTCTGATTTCTCAGTCAGTTTCCTAGTGCCGGATCGAATTTCCTGCAGTTTTCACTGTAAAACCGAGTTGGAGCTAGTACCTCCCCATATATATGTATGGAGTGTAATTGCTCCTGAATAGAAACTTTGTGTTCCCAAAAATCTAGGTGAAGGACAGCTTTAACACACACTTATCTCTCTGAACTGAGCATGTGGTGAGACGTTCGTTTATCTAGCACCAAGGGAACGTGTTGCAGGGAAACTTTTACTCTGGATTCTCAGTCTGTTTCCTAGTGCCGGTTTGAAGTTACTGCAGTTTTCACTGTAAAACCGAGTTGGAACTTGTACACCCCCAAATATATGTATGGAATGGAGTTTGCAACTGAAAAGAAACTTTGTGTTCCCAAGACGCTATGTGAAGGACGGCTTTAACATCCAATTATCTCTCAGATCTGAGCATGTGGAGAGACTTTCGTTCATCTAGCACCAAGGGAACGGGTTGCAGGAGAAACATTTACTGTGGTTTCTCAGTCTGTTCCCTATTGCCGTTTTGAAGTTCCTGCAGTTTTCACTGTAAAACCGAGTTGGAGCTATTACCTCCCCATATATATATATGGAATGGAGTTTGCCACTGAAAAGATACTATGTGTTCCCAACAAGCTAGGTGAAGGACGGCATTCACACACAATTATCTCTCAGAATTGAGCATGTGGAGAGACGTTCTTTCATCTAGCATCAAGGGAATGGCTTGCAGGGGAAACTTTTACTCTGGGTTCACAGCGTGTTTCCTAGTGCCGGTTTGTAGTTCCTGCAGTTTTAACTGTAAAACCGTGTTGGAGCTAGAACCTCCCCCTATATATGTATGGATTGGAGTTTGCAACTGAAATAAACATTGTGTTCCCAACAAGCTAGGTGAAGGACGGCTTTCACACACACTTATCTCTCAGATCTGAGCATGTGGAGAGACTTTCGTTCATCTAGCACAAATGGAACGGGTTGCAGGAGAAAATTTTACTCTGGTCTCTCAGTATGTTTCCTATTGCCGGTGTGAAGTTCCTGCAGTTTTCACTGTAAAACCGATTTGGAGCTTGTACTTCCCCATATATATGTATGGAGTGGAGTTTGCAACTGAAAAGAAACTTTGTGTTCCCTACAATCTAGGTGAAGGACGGCTTTCACACACATTTATCTCTCAGATCTGAGCATGTGGAGAGACGTTCGTTCATCTAGCTCCAAGGGAACGATTTGCAGGAGAAACTTTTAATCTGGTTTCTCAGTCTGTTTCCTAGTGCCGGTTTGATTTTCCTGCAGTTTTCACTGTAAAACCGAGTTGGAGCTAGTACCTCCCCATATATATGTATGGATTGGAGTTGGCAACTGAAAATAAAATTTGTGTTCCCAACAAGCTATGTGAAGGACTGCTTTCACACACAAATGTCTCTCAGAACTGAGCATGTGGAGACACGTTCGTTCATCTAGCACAATGGGAACGGGTTGCAGGAGAAACTTTTACTCCGGTTTCTCAATCTGTTTCCTAGTGCCAGTTTGAAGTTCCTGCAGTTTTCACTGTAAAACCGAGTTGGAGCTGGTACCTCCCCATATATATGTAGGGAGTGGAGTTTGCAACTGAAAATAATCTTTGTGTTCCCAAAAGCTAGGTGAAGGACGGCTTTCACACACAATTATCTCTCAGAACTGAGCATGTGGAGAGACGTTCGTTCATCTAGCACCAAGGGAACGGGTTGCAGGAGCAACTTTTATTCTGGTTTCTTAGTCTGTTTCCTAGTGCCGGTGTGCAGTTCCTGCAGTTTTCACTTTAAAATCGAGTTGGAGCTAGTACCTCCCCATATATATGTATGGAGTGGAGTTTCCAAATGTAAAGAAACTTTGTGTTCCAAAAAATCTAGGTGAAGGACGGCTTTCACACACACTTATCTCTCAGAACTGAGCATGTGGAGAGACGTTCGTTCATCTAGCACAAAGGGAAATGTTTGCAGGAGAAACTTATAATCTGTTTGCTCAGTCTGTTTCCTAGTGCCGGGTTGAAGTTCCTGCAGTTTTCACTGTAAAACTGTGTTGGAGCTATTACCTCCCCATGTATATGTGTGGAGTGGAGTTTGCCACTGAAAAGAAACTTTGTGTTCCCAAGAAGCTAGGTGAAGGACAGCTTTCACACACACTTATCTCTCAGAACTGAGCATGTGGAGAGACTTTCGTTCATCTAGCAACAAGGGAACGGGTTGCAGAAGAAACTTTAACTCTGGGTTCACAGTGTGTTTCCTAGTGCCGGTTTGAAGTTCCGGCAGTTTTCACGGTAAAACCGAGTTGGAGCTTGAACCTCCCCCTATATATGTATGGATTGGAGATTGCAACTGAAAATAAACATTGTGTTCCCAACAAGATATGTGAAAGACGGCTTTCACACATACATATCTCTCAGAACTGAGCATGTGGAGAGACGTTCGTTCATTTAACACCAAGGGAACGATTTGCAGGAGAAACTTTTTCTGATTTCTCAGTCAGTTTCCTAGTGCCGGTTCGAATTTCCTGCAGTTTTCACTGTAAAACCAAGTTGGAGCTAGTACCTCCCCATATATATGTATGGAGTGTAATTTGCTCCTGAATAGAAACTTTGTGTTCCCAAAAATCTATGTGAAGGACGGCTTTCACACACACGTATCTCTCAGAACTGAGCATGTGGAGAGACGTTCGTTTATCTAGCACCAAGGGAACGTGTTGCAGGGAAACTTTTACTCTGGATTCTCAGTCTGTTTCCTAGTGCCGGTTTGAAGTTACTGCAGTTTTCACTGTAAAACCGAGTTGGAACTTGTACACCCCCAAATATATGTATGGAATGGAGTTTGCAACTGAAAAGAAACTTTGTGTTCCCAAGACGCTATGTGAATGACGGCTTTAACATCCAATTATCTCTCAGATCTGAGCATGTGGAGAGACTTTCGTTCATCTAGCACCAAGGGAACGGGTTGCAGGAGAAACATTTACTGTGGTTTCTCAGTCTGTTCCCTATTGCCGTTTTGAAGTTCCTGCAGTTTTCACTGTAAAACCGAGTTGGAGCTATTACCTCCCCATATATATATATGGAATGGAGTTTGCCACTGAAAAGATACTATGTGTTCCCAACAAGCTAGGTGAAGGACGGCATTCACACACAATTATCTCTCAGAATTGAGCATGTGGAGAGACGTTCTTTCATCTAGCATCAAGGGAATGGCTTGCAGGGGAAACTTTTACTCTGGGTTCACAGCGTGGTTCGTAGTGCCGGTTTGTAGTTCCTGCAATTTTAACATTAAAACCGAGTTGGGGCTAGAACCTCCCCCTATATATGTATGGATTGGAGTTTGCAACTGAAATAAACATTGTGTTCCCAACAAGCTAGGTGAAGGACGGCTTTCACACACACTTATCTCTCAGATCTGAGCATGTGGAGAGACTTTCGTTCATCTAGCACAAATGGAACGGGTTGCAGGAGAAAATTTTACTCTGGTCTCTCAGTATGTTTCCTATTGCCGGTGTGAAGTTCCTGCAGTTTTCACTGTAAAACCGATTTGGAGCTTGTACTTCCCCATATATATGTATGGAGTGGAGATTGCAACTGAAAAGAAACTTTGTGTTCCCTACAATCTAGGTGAAGGACGGCTTTCACACACATTTATCTCTCAGATCTGAGCATGTGGAGAGACGTTCGTTCATCTAGCACCAAGGGAACGATTTGCAGGAGAAACTTTTAATCTGGTTTCTCAGTCTGTTTCCTAGTGCCGGTTTGATTTTCCTGCAGTTTTCACTGTAAAACCGAGTTGGAGCTAGTACCTCCCCATATATATGTATGGATTGGAGTTGGCAACTGAAAATAAAAATTGTTTTCCCAACAAGCTATGTGAAGGACTGCTTTCACACACACATGTCTCTCAGAACTGAGCATGTGGAGAGACGTTCGTTCATCTAGCACCAAGGGAACGGGTTGCAGGAGAAACTTTTATTCTGGTTTCTAAGTCTGTTTCCTAGGGCCGGTGTGCAGTTCCTGCAGTTTTCACTGTAAAATCGAGTTGGAGCTAGTACCTCCCCATATATATGTATGGAGTGGAGTTTCCAAACGTAAAGAAACTTTGTGTTCCAAAAAATCTAGGTGAAGGACGGCTTTCACACACACTTATCTCTCAGAACTGAGCATGTGGAGAGACGTTCGTTCATCTAGCACAAAGGGAAATGTTTGCAGGAGAAACTTATAATCTGTTTGCTCAGTCTGTTTCCTAGTGCCGGGTTGAAGTTCCTGCAGTTTTCACTGTAAAACCGAGTTGGAGCTATTACCTCCCCATATATATATATGGAATGGAGTTTGCCACTGAAAAGATACTATGTGTTCCCAACAAGCTAGGTGAAGGACGGCATCCACACACAATTATCTCTCAGAATTGAGCATGTGGAGAGACGTTCTTTCATCTAGCATCAAGGGAATGGCTTTGCAGGGGAAACTTTTACTCTGGGTTCACAGCGTGTTTCCTATTGCCGGTTTGTAGTTCCTGCAGTTTTAACTGTAAAACCGAGTTGGAGCTAGAATCTCCCCCAATATATGTATGGATTGGAGTTTGCAACTGAAATAAACATTGTGTTCCCAACAAGCTAGTTGAAGGACGGCTTTCACACACACTTATCTCTCAGATCTGAGCATGTGGAGAGACTTTCGTTCATCTAGCACAAATGGAACGGGTTTCAGGAGAAAATTTTACTCTGGTCTCTCAGTATGTTTCCTAATGCTGGAGTGAAGTTCCTGCAGTTTTCACTGTAAAACCGATTTGGAGCTTGTACTTCCCCATATATATGTATGGAGTGGAGTTTGCAACTGAAAAGAAACTTTGTGTTCCCTACAAGCTAGGTGAAGTACGGCCTTCACACACATTTATCTCTCAGATCTGAGCATGGGGTAAGACGTTCGTTCATCTAGCACCAAGGGAACGATTTGCAGGAGAAACTTTTAATCTGGTTTCTCAGTCTGTTTCCTAGTGCCGGTTTGATTTTCCTGCAGTTTTCACTGTAAAACCGAGTTGGAGCTAGTACCTCCTCATATATATGTATGGATTGGAGTTGGCAACTGAAAATAAAAATTGTGTTCCCAACAAGCTATGTGAAGGGCTGCTTTCACACACACATGTCTCTCAGAACTGAGCATGTGGAGACACGTTCGTTCATCTAGCACAATGGGAACGAGTTGCAGGAGAAACTTTTACTCCGGTTTCTCAATCTGTTTCCTAGTGCCGGTTTGAAGTTCCTGCAGTTTTCACTGTAAAACCGAGTTGGGGCTTGTACTTCCCCATATATATGTATGGAGTGGAGTTTGCAACTGAAAATAATCTTTGTGTTCCCAAAAGCTAGGTGAAGGACGGCTTTCACACACACTTATCTCTCAGAACTGAGCATGTGGAGAGACGTTCGTTCATCTAGCACCAAGGGAACGGGTTGCAGGAGAAACTTTTATTCTGGTTTCTAAGTCTGTTTCCTAGTGCCAGTGTGCAGTTCCTGCAGTTTTCACTGTAAAATCGAGTTGGAGCTAGTACCTCCCCATATATATGTATGGAGTGGAGTTTCCAAATGTAAAGAAACTTTGTGTTCCAAAAAATCTAGGTGAAGGACGGCTTTCACACACACTTATCTCTCAGAACTGAGCATGTGGAGAGACGTTCGTTCATCTAGCACAAAGGGAAAGGTTTGCAGGAGAAACTTATAATCTGTTTGCTCAGTCTGTTTCCTAGTGCCGGGTTGAAGTTCCTGCAGTTTTCACTGTAAAACCGTTTTGGAGCTAGTACCTCCCCATATATATGTATGGAGTGGGGTTTGCAACTGAAAAGAAACTTTGTGTTCCCATCAAGCAAGTGAAGGACGGCTTTCACACACACTTATCTCTCAGAACTGAGCATGTGCAGAGACTTTCGTTCATCTACCTACAAGGGAATGGGTTGCAGGAGAAAATTTTACTCTGGGTTCACAGTGTTTTTCCTAGTGCCGGTTTCAAGTTCCTGCAGTTTTCACTGTAAAACTGAGTTGGAGCAAGAACCTCCCCCTATATAAGTATGTATTGGAGTTTGCAACTGAAAATAAACATTTTGTTCCCAACAAGCTAGGTGAAGGACGGCTTTCACACACACTTATGTCTCAGAACTGAGCATGTTGAGAGACGTTCGTTCATCTAGCACCAATGGAACGGGTTGCAGGAGAAATTTTTACTCTGGTTTCCCAGTGTGTTTCCTAGTGCCGGTTTGAAGATCCTGCAGTTTTCACAGTAAAACCGAGTTGGAGCTAGATTCTCCCCTTATATATGTATGGAGTGGAGTTTGCCACTGAAAAGAAACTTTGTGTTCCCAACAAGCAAGATGAAGTACGGCTTTCACACACACTTATCTCTCAGAATTTAGCATGTGGAAAGAAGTTCGTTCATGTAGCACAAAGGGAACGGGTTGCATGAGAAACATTTACTCTGGTTTCTCAGTCTGTTTCCTAGGGCCGGTGTGAAGTCCCTGCAGTTTTCACTGTAAAACCGAGTTGGAGCTAGTACTTCCCCATATATATGTATGGAGTGGAGTTTGCAACTGAAAAGAATCTTTGTGTTCCCAACAAGATAAGTGAAGGACGGCTTTCACACAGAATTATCTCTCAGAACGAATCATGTGGATAGACGTTTGTTCATCTAGCACAAAGGGAACTTTTTGCAGGAGAAACGTTTACTCCGGTTTCTCAGTCTGTTGCCTAGTGCCGGTTTGTAGTTCCTGCACTTTTCACTGTAAAATCGAGTTGGAGCTTGTACCTCCCCATATATATTTATGGAGTGGAGTTTGCAACTGAAAAGAAACTTTGTGTTCCCCAAAATCCAGGTGAAGGACGGCTTTCACACACACTTATCTCTCAGAAATGAACATGTGAAGAAACGTTCGTTCATCTAGCCCAAATGGAACGGGTTGCAGGAGAAACATTTACTCTGGTTTCTCAGTCTGTTTCCTAGTTCCGGTTTGAAGTTCCTGCAGTTTTCACAGTAAAACTGTGTTGGAGATATTACCTCCCCATGTATATGTGTGGAGTGGGGTTTGCCACTGAAAAGAAACTTTGTGTTCCCAACAAGCTAGGTGAAGGACGGCTTTCACACACACTTATTTCTCAGAACTGAGCATGTGGAGAGACTTTCGTTCATCTATCTACAAGGGAACGGGTTGCAGGAAAAATTTTACTCTGGGTTCACAGTGTGTTTCCTAGTGCCGGATTGAATTTCCTGCAGTTTTCACGGTAAAACCGAGTTGGAGCTTGACCCTCCCCCTATATATGTATGGATTGGTGTTTGCAACTGAAAATAAACATTGTGTTCCCAACAAGATAGGTGAAAGACGGCTTTCACACACACATATCTCTCAGAACTGAGCATGTGGAGAGACGTTCGTTCATCTAGCACCAAGGGAACGATTTGCAGGGGAAACTTTTTCTGGTTTCTCAGTCTGTTTCCTAGTGCCGGATCGAATTTCCTGCAGTTTTCACTGTAAAACCGAGTTGGAGCTAGTACCTCCCCATATATATGTATGGAGTGTAATTTGCTCCTGAATAGAAACTTTGTGTTCCCAAAAATCTAGGTGAAGGACGGCTTTCACACACACTTATCTCTCAGAACTCAGCATGTGGAGAGAAGTTCGTTTATCTAGCACCAAGGGAACGTGTTTCAGGAGAAACTTTTACTCTGGAATGTCAGACTGTTTCCTAGTGCCGGTTTGAAGTTACTGCTGTTTTCACTGTAAAATCGAGTTAGAGCTAGTACCCCCCTAAATATATGTATGGAATGGAGTTTGCAACTGAAAAGAAACTTTGTGTTCCCAAGAAGCTAGGTGAAGGACGGCTTTGACATCCAATTATCTCTCAGATCTTAGCATGTGGAGAGACTTTCTTTCATCTAGCACCAAGGGAATGGGTTGCAGGATAAACTTTTAATCTGTTTTCTCAGTCTGTTTCCTAGTGCCGGATCGAATTTCCTGCAGTTTTCACTGTAAAACCGAGTTGAAGCTAGTACCTCCCCATATATATGTATGGATTGGAGTTGGCAACTGAAAATAAAAATTGTGTTCCCAACAAGCTATGTGAAGGACTGCTTTCACACACAAATGTCTCTCAGAACTGAGCATGTGGAGACACGTTCTTTCATCTAGCACAAAGGGAACGGGTTGCAGGAGAATCTTTTACTCCGGTTTCTCAATCTGTTTCCTAGTGTCGGTTTGAAGTTCCTGCAGTTTTCACTGTAAAAACGAGTTGGAGCTGGTACCTCCCCATATACATGTATGGAGTGGACTTTGCAACTGAAAATAATCTTTGTGTTCCCAACAAGCTAGGTGAAGGTCGGCATTCACACACACTTATCTCTCAGACCTGAGCATGTGGAGAGACTTTCGTTCATCTAGCACCAAGGGAACGGGTTGCAGGAGAAACTTTTAGTCTGGTTTCTAAGTCTGTTTCCTAGTGCCAGTGTGCAGTTCCTGCAGTTTTCACTGTAAAATCGAGTTGGAGCTAGTACCTCCCCATATATATGTATGGAGTGGAGTTTGCAACTGTAAAGAAACTTTGTGTTCCCAAAAATCTAGGTGAAGGACGGCTTTCACACACACTTATCTCTCAGAACTGAGCATGTGGAGAGACGTTCGTTCATCTAGCACCAAGGGAACGATTTGCAGGAGAAACTTTTTCTGATTTCTCAGTCAGTTTCCTAGTGCCGGATAGAATTTCCTGCAGTTTTCACTGTAAAACCGAGTTGGAGCTAGTACCTCCCCATATATATGTATGGAGTGTAATTTGCTCCTGAATAGAAACTTTGTGTTCCCAAAAATCTAGGTGAAGGACGGCTTTCACACACACTTATCTCTCAGAACTGAGCATGTGGAGAGACTTTCGTTTATCTAGCACCAAGGGAACGTGTTGCAGGGAAACTTTTACTCTGGATTCTCAGTCTGTTTCCTAGTACCGGTTTGAAGTTACTGCAGTTTTCACTGTAAAACCGAGTTGGAACTTGTACACCCCCAAATATATGTATGGAATGGAGTTTGCAACTGAAAAGAAACTTTGTGTTCCCAAGAAGGTATGTGAAGGACGGCTTTAACATCCAATAATCTCTCAGAACTGAGCATGTGGTGAGACTTTCGTTCATCTAGCACCAAGGGAACGGGTTGCAGGAGAAACATTTACTGTGGTTTCTCAGTCTGTTCCCTATTGCCGTTTTGAAGTTCCTGCAGTTTTCACTGTAAAACCGAGTTGGAGCTATTACCTCCCCATATATATATATGGAATGGAGTTTGCCACTGAAAAGATACTATGTGTTCCCAACAAGCTAGGTGAAGGACGGCATTCACACACAATTATCTCTCAGAATTGAGCATGTGGAGAGACGTTCTTTCATCTAGCATCAAGGGAATGGCTTGCAGGAGAAACTTTTACTCTGTTTTCACAGCGTGTTTCCTAGTGCCGGTTTGTAGTTCCTGCAGTTTTAACTGTAAAACCGAGTTGGAGCTAGAACCTCCCCCTATATATGTATGGATTGGAGTTTGCAACTGAAATAAACATTGTGTTCCCAACAAGCTAGGTGAAGGACGGCTTTCACACACACTTATCTCTCAGATCTGAGCATGTGGAGAGACTTTCGTTCATCTAGCACAAATGGAACGGGTTGCAGGAGAAAATTTTACTCTGGTCTCTAAGTATGTTTCCTATTGCTGGTGTGAAGTTCCTGCAGTTTTCACTGTAAAACCGATTTGGAGCTTGTACTTCCCCATATATATGTATGGAGTGGAGTTTGCAACTGAAAAGAAACTTTGTGTTCCCTACAATCTAGGTGAAGGACGGCTTTCACACACATTTATCTCTCAGATCTGAGCATGGGGTAAGACGTTCGTTCATCTAGCACCAAGGGAACGATTTGCAGGAGAAACTTTAAATCTGGTTTCTCAGTCTGTTTCCTAGTGCCGGTTTGATTTTCCTGCAGTTTTCACTGTAAAACCGAGTTGGAGCTAGTACCTCCCCATATATATGTATGGATTGGAGTTGGCAACTGAAAATAAAAATTGTGTTCCCAACAAGCTATGTGAAGGACTGCTTTCACACACACATGTCTCTCAGAACTGAGCATGTGGAGACACGTTCGTTCATCTAGCACAATGGGAACGGGTTGCAGGAGAAACTTTTACTCCGGTTTCTCAATCTGTTTCCTAGTGCCGGTTTGAAGTTCCTGCAGTTTTCACTGTAAAACCGAGTTGGAGCTGGTACCTCCCCATATATATGTATGGAGTGGAGTTTGCAACTGAAAATAATCTTTGTGTTCCCAAAAGCTAGGTGAAGGACGGCTTTCACACACACTTATCTCTCAGAACTGAGCATGTGGAGAGACGTTCGTTCATCTAGCACCAAGGGAACGGGTTGCAGGAGAAACTTTTATTCTGGTTTCTAAGTCTGTTTCCTAGTGCCGGTGTGCAGTTCCTGCAGTTTTCACTGTAAAATCGAGTTGGAGCTAGTACCTCCCCATATATATGTATGGAGTGGAGTTTCCAAATGTAAAGAAACTTTGTGTTCCAAAAAATCTAGGTGAAGGACGGCTTTCACACACACTTATCTCTCAGAACTGAGCATGTGGAGAGACGTTCGTTCATCTAGCACAAAGGAAAGGTTTGCAGGAGAAACTTATAATCTGTTTGCTCAGTCTGTTTCCTAGTGCCGGGTTGAAGTTCCTGCAGTTTTCACTGTAAAACCGTTTTGGAGCTAGTACCTCCCCATATATATGTATGGAGTGGGGTTTGCAACTGAAAAGAAACTTTGTGTTCCCATCAAGCAAGGTGAAGGACGGCTTTCACACACACTTATCTCTCAGAACTGAGCATGTGGAGAGACTTTCGTTCATCTACCTACAAGGGAATGGGTTGCAGGAGAAAATTTTACTCTGGGTTCACAGTGTTTTTCCTAGTGCCGGTTTCAAGTTCCTGCAGTTTTCACTGTAAAACTGAGTTGGAGCTAGAACCTCCCCCTGTATAAGTATGTATTGGAGTTTGCAACTGAAAATAAACATTTTGTTCCCAACAAGCTAGGTGAAGGACGGCTTTCACACACACTTATGTCTCAGAACTGAGCATGTTGAGAGACGTTCGTTCATCTAGCACCAATGGAACGGGTTGCAGGAGAAATTTTTACTCTGGTTTCCCAGTGTGTTTCCTAGTGCCGGTTTGAAGATCCTGCAGTTTTCACAGTAAAACCGAGTTGGAGCTAGATTCTCCCCTTATATATGTATGGAGTGGAGTTTGCCACTGAAAAGAAACTTTGTGTTCCCAACAAGCAAGATGAAGTACGGCTTTCACACACACTTATCTCTCAGAACTTAGCATGTGGAAAGAAGTTCTTTCATGTAGCACAAAGGGAACGGGTTGCATTAGAAACATTTACTCTGGTTTCTCAGTCTGTTTCCTAGGGCCGGTGTGAAGTCCCTGCAGTTTTCACTGTAAAACGGAGTTGGAGCTAGTACTTCCCCATATATATGTATGGAGTGGAGTTTGCAACTGAAAAGAATCTTTGTGTTCCCAACAAGATAAGTGAAGGACGGCTTTCACACACACTTATCTCTCAGAACTAATCATGTGGATAGACGTTTGTTCATCTAGCACAAAGGGAACGGTTTGCAGGAGAAACTTTTACTCCGGTTTCTAAGTCTGTTGCCTAGTGCCGGTTTGAAGTTCCTGCACTTTTCACTGTAAAATCGAGTTGGAGCTTGTACCTCCCCATATATATTTATGGAGTGGAGTTTGCAACTGAAAAGAAACTTTGTGTTCCCCAAAATCCAGGTGAAGGACGGCTTTCACACACACTTATCTCTCAGAAATGAACATGTGAAGAAACGTTCGTTCATCTAGCCCAAATGGAACGGGTTGCAGGAGAAACATTTACTCTGGTTTCTCAGTCTGTTTCCTAGTTCCGGTTTGAAGTTCCTGCAGTTTTCACAGTAAAACTGTGTTGGAGATATTACCTCCCCATGTATATGTGTTTAGTGGAGTTTGCCACTGAAAAGAAACTTTGTGTTCCCAACAAGCTAGGTGAAGGACGGCTTTCACACACACTTATTTCTCAGAATTGAGCATGTGGAGAGACTTTCGTTCATCTATCAACAAGGGAACGGGTTGCAGGAGAAATTTTACTCTGGGTTCACAGTGTGTTTCCTAGTGCCGGATTGAATTTCCTGCAGTTTTCACGGTAAAACCGAGTTGGAGCTTGACCCTCCCCCTATATATGTATGGATTGGTGTTTGCAACTGAAAATAAACATTGTGTTCCCAACAAGATAGGTGAAAGACGGCTTTCACACACACATATGTTCTCAGAACTGAGCATGTGGAGAGACGTTCGTTCATCTAGCACCAAGGGAACGATTTGCAGGGGAAACTTTTTCTGGTTTCTCAGTCTGTTTCCTAGTGCCGGATCGAATTTCCTGCAGTTTTCACTGTAAAACCGAGTTGGAGCTAGTACCTCCCCATATATATGTATGGAGTGTAATTTGCTCCTGAATAGAAACTTTGTGTTCCCAAAAATCTAGGTGAAGGACGGCTTTCACACACACTTATCTCTCAGAACTGAGCATGTGGAGAGAATTTCGTTTATCTAGCACCAAGAGAACGTGTTTCAGGAGAAAATTTTACTCTGGATTCTGAGACTGTTTCCTAGTGCCGGTTTGAAGTTACTGCAGTTTTCACTGTAAAACCGAGTTGGAGCTAGTACCCCCCTAAATATATGTATGGAATGGAGTTTGCAACTGAAAAGAAACTTTGTGTTCCCAAGAAGCTAGGTGAAGAACGGCTTTGACATCCAATTATCTCTCAGATCTGAGCATGTGGAGAGACTTTCTTTCATCTAGCACCAAGGGAATGGGTTGCAGGAGAAACTTTTAATCTGTTTTCTCAGTCTGTTTCCTAGTGCCGGATCGAATTTCCTGCAGTTTTCTCTGTAAAACCGAGTTGGAGCTAGTACCTCCCCATATATATGTATGGATTGGAGTTGGCAACTGAAAATAAAAATTGTGTTCCCAACAAGCTATGTGAAGGACTGCTTTCACACACAAATGTCTCTCAGAACTGAGCATGTGGAGACAAGTTCTTTCACCTAGCACAATTGGAACGGGTTGCAGGAGAATCTTTTACTCCGGTTTCTCAATCTGTTTCCTAGTGTCGGTTTGAAGTTCCTGCAGTTTTCACTGTAAAACCGAGTTGGTGCTGGTACCTCCCCATATACATGTATGGAGTGGACTTTGCAACTGAAAATAATCTTTGTGTTCCCAACAAGCTAGGTGAAGGTCGGCATTCACACACACTTATCTCTCAGACCTGAGCATGTGGAGAGACTTTCGTTCATCTAGCACCAAGGGAACGGGTTGCAGGAGAAACTTTTTGTCTGGTTTCTAAGTCTGTTTCCTAGTGCCAGTGTGCAGTTCCTGCAGTTTTCACTGTAAAATCGAGTTGGAGCTAGTACTTCCCCATATATATGTATGGAGTTGAGTTTGCAACTGTAAGGAAACTTTGTGTTCCCAAAAATCTAGGTGAAGGACGGCTTTCACACACACTTATCTCTCAGAACTTAGCATGTGAATAGACGTTCGTTCATCTAGCACAAATGGAACGTGTTGCAGGAGAAACTATTTCTCTCGTTTCTCAGTCAGTTTCCTAGAGCCGGTATGTATTTCCTTCAGTTTTCAGTGTAAAACCGATTTGGAGCTATTACTTCCTCATATATATATATGGAGTGGAGTTTGCCACTCAAATGATACTTTGTGTTCCCATCAATCTAGGTGAAGGGCGGCTTTCACACACACTTATCTCTCCGAATTGAGCATGTGGAGAGACGTTCTTTCATCTAGCATCAAGGGAATGGCTTGCAGGGGAAACTTTTACTCTGTTTTCACAGCGTGTTTCCTAGTGCCGGTTTGTAGTTCCTGCATTTTTCACTGTAAAACCGAGTTGGAACTAGAACCTCCCCCTATATATGTATGGATTGGAGTTTGCAACTGAAATAAACATTGTGTTCCCAACAAGCTAGGTGAAGGACGGCTTTCACACACACTTATCTCTCAGATCTGAGCATGTGGAGAGACTTTCGTTCATCTAGCACAAATGGAACGGGTTGCAGGAGAAAATTTTACTCTGGTCTCTCAGTATGTTTCCTATTGCCGGTGTGAAGTTCCTGCAGTTTTCACTGTAAAACCGATTTGGAGCTTGTACTTCCCCATATATATGTATGGAGTGGAGTTTGCAACTGAAAAGAAACTTTGTGTTCCCTACAAGCTAGGTGAAGTACGGCTTTCACACACACTTATGTCTCAGATCTGAGCATGTGGAGAGACTTTCGTTCATCTAGCAACAAGGGAACGGGTTGCAGGAGAAACTTTAACTCTGGGTTCACATTGTGTTTCCTAGTGCCGGTTTGAAGTACCTGCAGTTTACACGGTAATACAGAGTTGGAGCTTGAACCTCCCCCTATATATATATGGATTGGGGTTTGCAACTGAAAATAAACATTGTGTTCCCAAAAAGGTAGGTGAAAGACGGCTTTCACACACACTTATCTCTCAGATCTGAGCATGTGGAGAGACGTTCGTTCATCTAGCACCAAGGGAACGATTTGCAGGAGAAACTTTTAATCTGGTTTCTCAGTCTGTTTCCTAGTGCCGGTTTGATTTTCCTGCAGTTTTCACTGTAAAACCGAGTTGGAGCTAGTACCTCCCCATATATATGTATGGATTGGAGTTGGCAACTGAAAATAAAAATTGTGTTCCCAACAAGCTATGTGAAGGACTGCTTTCACACACACATGTCTCTCAGAACTGAGCATGTGGAGACACGTTCGTTCATCTAGCACAATGGGAACGGGTTGCAGGAGAAACTTTTACTCCGGTTTCTCAATCTGTTTCCTAGTGCCGGTTTGAAGTTCCTGCAGTTTTCACTGTAAAACCGAGTTGGGGCTTGTACTTCCCCATATATATGTATGGAGTGGAGTTTGCAACTTAAAATAATCTTTGTGTTCCCAAAATCTAGGTGAAGGACGGCTTTCACACACACTTATCTCTCAGAACTGAGCATGTGGAGAGACGTTCGTTCATCTAGTACCAAGGGAACGGGTTGCAGGAGTAACTTTTAGTCTGGTTTCTAAGTCTGTTTCCTAGTGCCGGTGTGCAGTTCCTGCAGTTTTCACTGTAAAATCGAGTTGGAGCTAGTACCTCCCCATATATATGTATGGAGTGGAGTTTCCAAATGTAAAGAAACTTTGTGTTCCCAAAAATCTAGGTGAAGGACGTCTTTCACACACACTTATCTCTCAGAACTGAGCATGTGGAGAGACGTTCGTTCATCTAGCACTAAGGGAAAGGTTTGCAGGGGAAACTTATAATCTGTTTGCTCAGTCTGTTTCCTAGTGCCGGGTCGAAGTTCCTGCAGTTTTCACTGTAAAACCGTTTTGGAGCTAGTACCTCCCCATATATATGTATGGAGTGGGGTTTGCAACTGAAAAGAAACTTTGTGTTCCCATCAAGCAAGGTGAAGGACGGCTTTCACACACACTTTTCTCTCAGAACTGAGCATGTGGAGAGACTTTCGTTCATCTACCTACAATGGAATGGGTTGCAGGAGAAAATTTTACTCTGGGTTCACAGTGTTTTTCCTAGTGCCGGTTTCAAGTTCCTGCAGTTTTCACTGTAAAACTGAGTTGGAGCTAGAACCTCCCCCTATATATGTATGTATTGGAGTTTGCAACTGAAAATAAGCATTTTGTTCCCAACAAGCTAGGTGAAGGACGGCTTTCACACACACTTATGTCTCAGAACTGAGCATGTTGAGAGACGTTCGTTCATCTAGCACCAATGGAACGGGTTGCAGGAGAAATTTTTACTCTGGTTTCCCAGTGTGTTTCCTAGTGCCGGTTTGAAGATCCTGCAGTTTTCACAGTAAAACCGAGTTGGAGCTAGATCCTCCCCTTATATATGTATGGAGTGGAGTTTGCCACTGAAAAGAAACTTTGTGTTCCCATCAAGCAAGATGAAGTACGGCTTTCACACACACTTATCTCTCAGAACTTAGTATGTGGAAAGAAGTTCGTTCATGTAGCACAAAGGGAACGGGTTGCATGAGAAACATTTACTCTGATTTCTCAGTCTGTTTCCTAGGGCCGGTGTGAAGTCCCTGCAGTTTTCACTGTAAAACCGAGTTGGAGCTAGTACTTCCCCATATATATGTATGGAGTGGAGTTTGCAACTGAAAAGAATCTTTGTGTTCCCAACAAGCTAAGTGAAGGACGGCTTTCCCACAGACTTATCTCTCAGAACGAATCATGTGGATAGACGTTTGTTCATCTAGCACAAAGGGAACTTTTTGCAGGAGAAACTTTTACTCCGGTTTCTCAGTCTGTTCCCTAGTGCCGGTTTGAAGTTCCTGCACTTTTCACTGTAAAATCGAGTTGGAGCTTGTACCTCCCCATATATATTTATGGATTGGAGTTTGCAACTGAAAAGAAACTTTGTGTTCCCCAAAATCCAGGTGAAGGACGGCTTTCACACACACTTATCTCTCAGAAATGAACATGTGAAGAAACGTTCGTTCATCTAGCCCAAATGGAACGGGTTGCAGGAGAAACATTTACTGTGGTTTCTCAGTCTGTTTCCTAGTTCCGGTTTGAAGTTCCTGCAGTTTTCACAGTAAAACTGTGTTGGAGATATTCCCTCCCCATGTATATGTGTGAAGTGGAGTTTGCCACTGAAAAGAAACTTTGTGTTCCCAACAAGCTAGGTGAAGGACGGCTTTCACACACACTTATTTCTCAGAACTGAGCATGTGGAGAGGCTTTCGTTCATCTATCAACAAGGGAACGGGTTGCAGGAGAAATTTTACTCTGGGTTCACAGTGTGTTTCCTAGTGCCGGATTGAATTTCCTGCAGTTTTCACGGTAATACCGAGTTGGAGCTTGACCCTCCCCCTATATATGTATGGATTGGTGTTTGCAACTGAAAATAAACATTGTGTTCCCAACAAGATAGGTGAAAGACGGCTTTCACACACACATATGTCTCAGAACTGAGCATGTGGAGAGACGTTCGTTCATCTAGCACCAAGGGAACGATTTGCAGGGGAAACTTTTTCTGGTTTCTCAGTCTGTTTCCTAGTGCCGGATCGAATTTCCTGCAGTTTTCACTGTAAAACCGAGTTGGAGCTAGTACCTCCCCATATATATGTATGGAGTGTAATTTGCTCCTGAATAGAAACTTTGTGTTCCCAAAAATCTAGGTTAAGGACGGCTTTCACACACACTTATCTCTCAGAACTGAGCATGTGGAGAGAAGTTCGTTTATCTAGCACCAAGGGAAAGTGTTTCAGGAGAAACTTTTACTCTGGATTCTCAGACTGTTTCCTAGTGCCGGTTTGAAGTTACTGCAGTTTTCACTGTAAAACCGAGTTGGAGCTAGTACCCCCCTAAATATATGTATGGAATGGAGTTTGCAACTGAAAAGAAACTTTGTGTTCCCAAGAAGCTAGGTGAAGGACGGCATTGACATCCAATTATCTCTCAGATCTGAGCATGTGGAGAGACTTTCTTTCATCTAGCACCAAGGGAATGGGTTGCAGGAGAAAATTTTAATCTGTTTTCTCAGTCTGTTTCCTAGTGCCGGATCGAATTTCCTGCAGTTTTCACTGTAAAACCGAGTTGAAGCTAGTACCTCCCCATATATATGTATGGATTGGAGTTGGCAACTGAAAATAAAAATTGTGTTCCCACAAGCTATGTGAAGGACTGCTTTCACACACAAATGTCTCTCAGAACTGAGCATGTGGAGACACGTTCGTTCATCTAGCACAATTGGAACGGGTTGCAGGAGAATCTTTTACTCCCGATTCTCAATCTGTTTCCTAGTATCGGTTTGAAGTTCCTGCAGTTTTCACTGTAAAACCGAGTTGGAGCTAGTACCTCCCCATATATATGTATGGAGTGGAGTTTGCAACTGTAAAGAAACTTTGTGTTCCCAAAAATCTAGGTGAAGGACGGCTTTCAGACACACTTATCTCTCAGAACTCAGCATGTGAGTAGACGTTCGTTCATCTAGCACAAATGGAACGGGTTGCAGGAGAAACTATTTCTCTCGTTTCTCAGTCAGTTTCCTAGAGCCGGTATGTATTTCCTGCAGTTTTCAGTGTAAAACCGATTTGGAGCTATTACTTCCCCATATATATATATGGAGTGGAGTTTGCCACCTAAATGATACTTTGTGTTCCCATCAATCTAGGTGAAGGACGGCTTTCACACACACTTATTTCTCCGAACTGAGCATGTGGAGAGACTTTCGTTCATGTAGCACAAAGGGAACGGTTTGAAGTAGGAACTTTTACTCTGGGTTCACAGTGTGTTTCCTAGTGCCGGTTTGAAGTTCCTGCAGTTTTCACAGTAAAACCGAGTTGGAGCTAGAATCTCCCCCTATATAAGTATGGATTGGAGTTTGCAACTGAAAATAAACATTTAGTTCCCAACAAGCTAGGTGAAGTACGGCTTTCACACACACATAACTCTTAGAACTGTGCATGTGGAGAGACGTTCGTTCATCTAACACAAAGGGAAAGGGTTGCAGGAGAAACTTATAATCTGGTAGCTCAGTCTGTTTCCTAGTGCCGGTTTGAAGTTCCTGCAGTTTTCACTGTAAAACCGTGTTGGAGCTAGTACCTCCCCATATATATGTATGGAGTGGGGTTTGCAACTGAAAAGAAACTTTGTGTTCCCATCAAGCAAGGTGAAGGACGGCTTTCACACACACTTATCTCTCAGAACTGAGCATGTGGAGAGAATTTCGTTCATCTACCAACAAGGGAATGGGTTGCAGGAGAAAATTTTTCTCTGGGTTCACAATGTGTTTCCTAGTGCCGGTTTGAAGTTCCTGCAGTTTTCACTGTAAAACTGAGTTGGAGCTAGAACCTCCCCATATATATGTATGGATTGGAGTTTGCAACTGAAAATAAAGATTTTGTTCCCAACAAGCTAGGTGAATGACGGCTTTCACACACACTTATGTCTCAGAACTGAGCATGTTGAGAGACTTTCGTTCATCTAGCACCAAGGGAACGGGTTGCAGGAGAAACTTTTACTCTGGATTCTCAGTCTGTTTCCAAGTGCCGGTTTGAATTTCCTGCAGTTTTCACTGTAAAACCGATTTGGAGCTAGAACCTCCACTTATATATGTATGGAGTGCAGTTTGCCACTGAAAAGAAACTTTGTATTTCCAACAAGCAAGGTGAAGTACGGCTTTCACACACACTTATCTCTCAGAAATTAGCATGTGGAAAGAAGTTCTTTAATGTTGCACAAAGGGAACGGGTTGCATGAGAAAAATTTACTCTGGTTTCTCAGTCTGTTTCCTAGGGCCGGTGTGAAGTTCCAGCAGTTTTCACTGTAAAACCGAGTTGGAGCTAGTACTTCCCCATATATATGTATGGAGTGGAGTTTGCAACTGAAATGAATCTTTGTGTTCTCAACAAGCTAAGTGAAGGACGCCTTTCACACACACTTATCTCTCAGAACTAATCATGTGGATAGACGTTTGTTCATCTAGCACAAAGTGAACGGGTTGCAGGAGAAACTTTTACTCCGGTTTCTCAGTCTGTTTCCTAGTGCCGGTTTGAAGTTCCTGCACTTTTCACTGTAAAATCGATGTGGAGCTTGTACGTCCCCATATATATGTATGGAGTGGAGTTTGCAACTGAAAAGAGACTTTGTGTTCCCCAAAATCCAGGTGAAGGACGGCTTTCACACACACTTATCTCTCAGAAATGAACATGTGAAGAAACGTTCGTTCATCTAGCCCAAATGGAACGGGTTGCAGGAGAAACATTTTCTCTGGTTTCTCAGTCTGTTTCCTAGTTCCGGTTTGAAGTTCCTGCAGTTTTCACTGTAAAACTGTGTTGGAGCTATTACCTCCCCATGTATATGTGTGGATTGGAGTTTGCCACTGAAAAGAAACTTTGTGTTCCCAACAAGATAGGTGAAGTTCGGCTTTCACACACACTTATCTCTCAGAACTGAGCATGTGGAGAGACTATCGTTCATCTAGCAACAAGGAAACGGGTTGCAGGAGAATCTTTTACTCTGGGTTCACAGTGCGTTTCCTAGTGCCGGTTTGAAGTTCCTGCAGTTTCCACGGTAAAACCCAGTTTGAGCTTGAACCTCCCCCTATATATGTATGGATTGGAGTTTGCAACTGAAAATAAACATTGTGTTCCCAACAAGATATGTGAAAGACGGCTTTCACACACACATATCTCTTAGAACTGAGCATGTGGAGAGACGTTCGTTCATCTAGCACAAAGGGAACGATTTGCAGGAGAAACTTTTTCTGGTTTCTCAGTCTGTTTCCTAGTGCCGGATCGAATTTCCTGCAGTTTTCACTGTAAAACCGAGTTGGAGCTAGTACTTCCCCATATATATGTATGGAGTGTAATTTGCTCCTGAATAGAAACTTTGTGTTCCCAAAATTCTAGGTGAAGGACGGCTTTCACACACACTTATCTCTCAGAACTGAGCATGTGGAGAGACGTACGTTTATCTAGCACCAAGGGAACGTGTTGCAGGGAAACTTTTACTCTGGATTCTCAGTCTGTTTCCTAGTGCCGGTTTGAAGTTACTGCAGTTTTCACTGTAAAACCGAGTTTGAACTAGTACACCCCCAAATATATGTATGGAATGGAGTTTGCAACTGAAAAGAAACTTTGTGTTCCCAAGAAGCTAGGTGAAGGACGGCTTTAACATCCAATTACCTCTCAGATCTGAGCATGTGGAGAGACTTTCTTTCGTCTAGCACCAACGGAACGGGTTGCAGGAGAAACATTTACTGTGGTTTCTCAGTCTGTTCCCTATTGCCGTTTTGAAGTTCCTGCAGTTTTCACTGTAAAAACCGAGTTGGAGCTATTACCTCACCATATATATATATGGAATGGAGTTTGCCACTGAAAAGATACTATGTGTTCCCAACAAGCTAGGTGAAGGACGGCATTCACAAACAATTATCTCTCAGAACTGAGCATGTGGAGAGACTTTCGTTCATCTAGCAACAAGGGAACGGGTTGCAGGAGAAACTTTTACTCTGGGTTCACAGTGTGTTTCCTAGTGCCGGTTTGAAGTTCCTGCAGTTTCATGGTAAAACCGAGTTGGAGCTTGAAACTCCCCCTATATATGTATGGATTGGAGTTTGCAACTGAAAATAAACTTTGTGTTCCCAGCAAGATATGTGAAAGACGGCTTTCACACACAAATATCTCTCAGAACTGAGCATGTGGAGAGACGTTCGTTCATCTAGCACAAAGGGAACGATTTGCAGGAGAAACTTTTTCTGGTTTCTCAGTCTGTTTCCTAGTGCCGGATCGAATTTCCTGAAGTTTTCACTGTAAAACCGAGTTGGAGCTAGTACCTCCCCATATATATGTATGGATTGGAGTTGGCAACTGAAAATAAAAATTGTGTTCCCAACAAGCTATGTGAAGGACTGCTTTCACACACAAATGTCTCTCAGAACTGAGCATGTGGAGACAAGTTCTTTCACCTAGCACAATTGGAACGGGTTGCAGGAGAATCTTTTACTCCGGTTTCTCAATCTGTTTCCTAGTGTCGGTTTGAAGTTCCTGCAGTTTTCACTGTAAAACCGAGTTGGTGCTGGTACCTCCCCATATACATGTATGGAGTGGACTTTGCAACTGAAAATAATCTTTGTGTTCCCAACAAGCTAGGTGAAGGTCGGCATTCACACACACTTATCTCTCAGACCTGAGCATGTGGAGAGACTTTCGTTCATCTAGCACCAAGGGAACGGGTTGCAGGAGAAACTTTTTGTCTGGTTTCTAAGTCTGTTTCCTAGTGCCAGTGTGCAGTTCCTGCAGTTTTCACTGTAAAATCGAGTTGGAGCTAGTACTTCCCCATATATATGTATGGAGTTGAGTTTGCAACTGTAAGGAAACTTTGTGTTCCCAAAAATCTAGGTGAAGGACGGCTTTCACACACACTTATCTCTCAGAACTTAGCATGTGAATAGACGTTCGTTCATCTAGCACAAATGGAACGTGTTGCAGGAGAAACTATTTCTCTCGTTTCTCAGTCAGTTTCCTAGAGCCGGTATGTATTTCCTTCAGTTTTCAGTGTAAAACCGATTTGGAGCTATTACTTCCTCATATATATATATGGAGTGGAGTTTGCCACTCAAATGATACTTTGTGTTCCCATCAATCTAGGTGAAGGGCGGCTTTCACACACACTTATCTCTCCGAATTGAGCATGTGGAGAGACGTTCTTTCATCTAGCATCAAGGGAATGGCTTGCAGGGGAAACTTTTACTCTGTTTTCACAGCGTGTTTCCTAGTGCCGGTTTGTAGTTCCTGCATTTTTCACTGTAAAACCGAGTTGGAACTAGAACCTCCCCCTATATATGTATGGATTGGAGTTTGCAACTGAAATAAACATTGTGTTCCCAACAAGCTAGGTGAAGGACGGCTTTCACACACACTTATCTCTCAGATCTGAGCATGTGGAGAGACTTTCGTTCATCTAGCACAAATGGAACGGGTTGCAGGAGAAAATTTTACTCTGGTCTCTCAGTATGTTTCCTATTGCCGGTGTGAAGTTCCTGCAGTTTTCACTGTAAAACCGATTTGGAGCTTGTACTTCCCCATATATATGTATGGAGTGGAGTTTGCAACTGAAAAGAAACTTTGTGTTCCCTACAAGCTAGGTGAAGTACGGCTTTCACACACACTTATGTCTCAGATCTGAGCATGTGGAGAGACTTTCGTTCATCTAGCAACAAGGGAACGGGTTGCAGGAGAAACTTTAACTCTGGGTTCACATTGTGTTTCCTAGTGCCGGTTTGAAGTACCTGCAGTTTACACGGTAATACAGAGTTGGAGCTTGAACCTCCCCCTATATATATATGGATTGGGGTTTGCAACTGAAAATAAACATTGTGTTCCCAAAAAGGTAGGTGAAAGACGGCTTTCACACACACTTATCTCTCAGATCTGAGCATGTGGAGAGACGTTCGTTCATCTAGCACCAAGGGAACGATTTGCAGGAGAAACTTTTAATCTGGTTTCTCAGTCTGTTTCCTAGTGCCGGTTTGATTTTCCTGCAGTTTTCACTGTAAAACCGAGTTGGAGCTAGTACCTCCCCATATATATGTATGGATTGGAGTTGGCAACTGAAAATAAAAATTGTGTTCCCAACAAGCTATGTGAAGGACTGCTTTCACACACACATGTCTCTCAGAACTGAGCATGTGGAGACACGTTCGTTCATCTAGCACAATGGGAACGGGTTGCAGGAGAAACTTTTACTCCGGTTTCTCAATCTGTTTCCTAGTGCCGGTTTGAAGTTCCTGCAGTTTTCACTGTAAAACCGAGTTGGGGCTTGTACTTCCCCATATATATGTATGGAGTGGAGTTTGCAACTTAAAATAATCTTTGTGTTCCCAAAATCTAGGTGAAGGACGGCTTTCACACACACTTATCTCTCAGAACTGAGCATGTGGAGAGACGTTCGTTCATCTAGTACCAAGGGAACGGGTTGCAGGAGTAACTTTTAGTCTGGTTTCTAAGTCTGTTTCCTAGTGCCGGTGTGCAGTTCCTGCAGTTTTCACTGTAAAATCGAGTTGGAGCTAGTACCTCCCCATATATATGTATGGAGTGGAGTTTCCAAATGTAAAGAAACTTTGTGTTCCCAAAAATCTAGGTGAAGGACGTCTTTCACACACACTTATCTCTCAGAACTGAGCATGTGGAGAGACGTTCGTTCATCTAGCACTAAGGGAAAGGTTTGCAGGGGAAACTTATAATCTGTTTGCTCAGTCTGTTTCCTAGTGCCGGGTCGAAGTTCCTGCAGTTTTCACTGTAAAACCGTTTTGGAGCTAGTACCTCCCCATATATATGTATGGAGTGGGGTTTGCAACTGAAAAGAAACTTTGTGTTCCCATCAAGCAAGGTGAAGGACGGCTTTCACACACACTTTTCTCTCAGAACTGAGCATGTGGAGAGACTTTCGTTCATCTACCTACAATGGAATGGGTTGCAGGAGAAAATTTTACTCTGGGTTCACAGTGTTTTTCCTAGTGCCGGTTTCAAGTTCCTGCAGTTTTCACTGTAAAACTGAGTTGGAGCTAGAACCTCCCCCTATATATGTATGTATTGGAGTTTGCAACTGAAAATAAGCATTTTGTTCCCAACAAGCTAGGTGAAGGACGGCTTTCACACACACTTATGTCTCAGAACTGAGCATGTTGAGAGACGTTCGTTCATCTAGCACCAATGGAACGGGTTGCAGGAGAAATTTTTACTCTGGTTTCCCAGTGTGTTTCCTAGTGCCGGTTTGAAGATCCTGCAGTTTTCACAGTAAAACCGAGTTGGAGCTAGATCCTCCCCTTATATATGTATGGAGTGGAGTTTGCCACTGAAAAGAAACTTTGTGTTCCCATCAAGCAAGATGAAGTACGGCTTTCACACACACTTATCTCTCAGAACTTAGTATGTGGAAAGAAGTTCGTTCATGTAGCACAAAGGGAACGGGTTGCATGAGAAACATTTACTCTGATTTCTCAGTCTGTTTCCTAGGGCCGGTGTGAAGTCCCTGCAGTTTTCACTGTAAAACCGAGTTGGAGCTAGTACTTCCCCATATATATGTATGGAGTGGAGTTTGCAACTGAAAAGAATCTTTGTGTTCCCAACAAGCTAAGTGAAGGACGGCTTTCCCACAGACTTATCTCTCAGAACGAATCATGTGGATAGACGTTTGTTCATCTAGCACAAAGGGAACTTTTTGCAGGAGAAACTTTTACTCCGGTTTCTCAGTCTGTTCCCTAGTGCCGGTTTGAAGTTCCTGCACTTTTCACTGTAAAATCGAGTTGGAGCTTGTACCTCCCCATATATATTTATGGATTGGAGTTTGCAACTGAAAAGAAACTTTGTGTTCCCCAAAATCCAGGTGAAGGACGGCTTTCACACACACTTATCTCTCAGAAATGAACATGTGAAGAAACGTTCGTTCATCTAGCCCAAATGGAACGGGTTGCAGGAGAAACATTTACTGTGGTTTCTCAGTCTGTTTCCTAGTTCCGGTTTGAAGTTCCTGCAGTTTTCACAGTAAAACTGTGTTGGAGATATTCCCTCCCCATGTATATGTGTGAAGTGGAGTTTGCCACTGAAAAGAAACTTTGTGTTCCCAACAAGCTAGGTGAAGGACGGCTTTCACACACACTTATTTCTCAGAACTGAGCATGTGGAGAGGCTTTCGTTCATCTATCAACAAGGGAACGGGTTGCAGGAGAAATTTTACTCTGGGTTCACAGTGTGTTTCCTAGTGCCGGATTGAATTTCCTGCAGTTTTCACGGTAATACCGAGTTGGAGCTTGACCCTCCCCCTATATATGTATGGATTGGTGTTTGCAACTGAAAATAAACATTGTGTTCCCAACAAGATAGGTGAAAGACGGCTTTCACACACACATATGTCTCAGAACTGAGCATGTGGAGAGACGTTCGTTCATCTAGCACCAAGGGAACGATTTGCAGGGGAAACTTTTTCTGGTTTCTCAGTCTGTTTCCTAGTGCCGGATCGAATTTCCTGCAGTTTTCACTGTAAAACCGAGTTGGAGCTAGTACCTCCCCATATATATGTATGGAGTGTAATTTGCTCCTGAATAGAACTTTGTGTTCCCAAAAATCTAGGTTAAGGACGGCTTTCACACACACTTATCTCTCAGAACTGAGCATGTGGAGAGAAGTTCGTTTATCTAGCACCAAGGGAAAGTGTTTCAGGAGAAACTTTTACTCTGGATTCTCAGACTGTTTCCTAGTGCCGGTTTGAAGTTACTGCAGTTTCACTGTAAAACCGAGTTGGAGCTAGTACCCCCCTAAATATATGTATGGAATGGAGTTTGCAACTGAAAAGAAACTTTGTGTTCCCAAGAAGCTAGGTGAAGGACGGCATTGACATCCAATTATCTCTCAGATCTGAGCATGTGGAGAGACTTTCTTTCATCTAGCACCAAGGGAATGGGTTGCAGGAGAAAATTTTAATCTGTTTTCTCAGTCTGTTTCCTAGTGCCGGATCGAATTTCCTGCAGTTTTCACTGTAAAACCGAGTTGAAGCTAGTACCTCCCCATATATATGTATGGATTGGAGTTGGCAACTGAAAATAAAAATTGTGTTCCCAACAAGCTATGTGAAGGACTGCTTTCACACACAAATGTCTCTCAGAACTGAGCATGTGGAGACACGTTCGTTCATCTAGCACAATTGGAACGGGTTGCAGGAGAATCTTTTACTCCCGATTCTCAATCTGTTTCCTAGTATCGGTTTGAAGTTCCTGCAGTTTTCACTGTAAAACCGAGTTGGAGCTAGTACCTCCCCATATATATGTATGGAGTGGAGTTTGCAACTGTAAAGAAACTTTGTGTTCCCAAAAATCTAGGTGAAGGACGGCTTTCAGACACACTTATCTCTCAGAACTCAGCATGTGAGTAGACGTTCGTTCATCTAGCACAAATGGAACGGGTTGCAGGAGAAACTATTTCTCTCGTTTCTCAGTCAGTTTCCTAGAGCCGGTATGTATTTCCTGCAGTTTTCAGTGTAAAACCGATTTGGAGCTATTACTTCCCCATATATATATATGGAGTGGAGTTTGCCACCTAAATGATACTTTGTGTTCCCATCAATCTAGGTGAAGGACGGCTTTCACACACACTTATTTCTCCGAACTGAGCATGTGGAGAGACTTTCGTTCATGTAGCACAAAGGGAACGGTTTGAAGTAGGAACTTTTACTCTGGGTTCACAGTGTGTTTCCTAGTGCCGGTTTGAAGTTCCTGCAGTTTTCACAGTAAAACCGAGTTGGAGCTAGAATCTCCCCCTATATAAGTATGGATTGGAGTTTGCAACTGAAAATAAACATTTAGTTCCCAACAAGCTAGGTGAAGTACGGCTTTCACACACACATAACTCTTAGAACTGTGCATGTGGAGAGACGTTCGTTCATCTAACACAAAGGGAAAGGGTTGCAGGAGAAACTTATAATCTGGTAGCTCAGTCTGTTTCCTAGTGCCGGTTTGAAGTTCCTGCAGTTTTCACTGTAAAACCGTGTTGGAGCTAGTACCTCCCCATATATATGTATGGAGTGGGGTTTGCAACTGAAAAGAAACTTTGTGTTCCCATCAAGCAAGGTGAAGGACGGCTTTCACACACACTTATCTCTCAGAACTGAGCATGTGGAGAGAATTTCGTTCATCTACCAACAAGGGAATGGGTTGCAGGAGAAAATTTTTCTCTGGGTTCACAATGTGTTTCCTAGTGCCGGTTTGAAGTTCCTGCAGTTTTCACTGTAAAACTGAGTTGGAGCTAGAACCTCCCCATATATATGTATGGATTGGAGTTTGCAACTGAAAATAAAGATTTTGTTCCCAACAAGCTAGGTGAATGACGGCTTTCACACACACTTATGTCTCAGAACTGAGCATGTTGAGAGACTTTCGTTCATCTAGCACCAAGGGAACGGGTTGCAGGAGAAACTTTTACTCTGGATTCTCAGTCTGTTTCCAAGTGCCGGTTTGAATTTCCTGCAGTTTTCACTGTAAAACCGATTTGGAGCTAGAACCTCCACTTATATATGTATGGAGTGCAGTTTGCCACTGAAAAGAAACTTTGTATTTCCAACAAGCAAGGTGAAGTACGGCTTTCACACACACTTATCTCTCAGAAATTAGCATGTGGAAAGAAGTTCTTTAATGTTGCACAAAGGGAACGGGTTGCATGAGAAAAATTTACTCTGGTTTCTCAGTCTGTTTCCTAGGGCCGGTGTGAAGTTCCAGCAGTTTTCACTGTAAAACCGAGTTGGAGCTAGTACTTCCCCATATATATGTATGGAGTGGAGTTTGCAACTGAAATGAATCTTTGTGTTCTCAACAAGCTAAGTGAAGGACGCCTTTCACACACACTTATCTCTCAGAACTAATCATGTGGATAGACGTTTGTTCATCTAGCACAAAGTGAACGGGTTGCAGGAGAAACTTTTACTCCGGTTTCTCAGTCTGTTTCCTAGTGCCGGTTTGAAGTTCCTGCACTTTTCACTGTAAAATCGATGTGGAGCTTGTACGTCCCCATATATATGTATGGAGTGGAGTTTGCAACTGAAAAGAGACTTTGTGTTCCCCAAAATCCAGGTGAAGGACGGCTTTCACACACACTTATCTCTCAGAAATGAACATGTGAAGAAACGTTCGTTCATCTAGCCCAAATGGAACGGGTTGCAGGAGAAACATTTTCTCTGGTTTCTCAGTCTGTTTCCTAGTTCCGGTTTGAAGTTCCTGCAGTTTTCACTGTAAAACTGTGTTGGAGCTATTACCTCCCCATGTATATGTGTGGATTGGAGTTTGCCACTGAAAAGAAACTTTGTGTTCCCAACAAGATAGGTGAAGTTCGGCTTTCACACACACTTATCTCTCAGAACTGAGCATGTGGAGAGACTATCGTTCATCTAGCAACAAGGAAACGGGTTGCAGGAGAATCTTTTACTCTGGGTTCACAGTGCGTTTCCTAGTGCCGGTTTGAAGTTCCTGCAGTTTCCACGGTAAAACCCAGTTTGAGCTTGAACCTCCCCCTATATATGTATGGATTGGAGTTTGCAACTGAAAATAAACATTGTGTTCCCAACAAGATATGTGAAAGACGGCTTTCACACACACATATCTCTTAGAACTGAGCATGTGGAGAGACGTTCGTTCATCTAGCACAAAGGGAACGATTTGCAGGAGAAACTTTTTCTGGTTTCTCAGTCTGTTTCCTAGTGCCGGATCGAATTTCCTGCAGTTTTCACTGTAAAACCGAGTTGGAGCTAGTACTTCCCCATATATATGTATGGAGTGTAATTTGCTCCTGAATAGAAACTTTGTGTTCCCAAAATTCTAGGTGAAGGACGGCTTTCACACACACTTATCTCTCAGAACTGAGCATGTGGAGAGACGTACGTTTATCTAGCACCAAGGGAACGTGTTGCAGGGAAACTTTTACTCTGGATTCTCAGTCTGTTTCCTAGTGCCGGTTTGAAGTTACTGCAGTTTTCACTGTAAAACCGAGTTTGAACTAGTACACCCCCAAATATATGTATGGAATGGAGTTTGCAACTGAAAAGAAACTTTGTGTTCCCAAGAAGCTAGGTGAAGGACGGCTTTAACATCCAATTACCTCTCAGATCTGAGCATGTGGAGAGACTTTCTTTCGTCTAGCACCAACGGAACGGGTTGCAGGAGAAACATTTACTGTGGTTTCTCAGTCTGTTCCCTATTGCCGTTTTGAAGTTCCTGCAGTTTTCACTGTAAAACCGAGTTGGAGCTATTACCTCACCATATATATATATGGAATGGAGTTTGCCACTGAAAAGATACTATGTGTTCCCAACAAGCTAGGTGAAGGACGGCATTCACAAACAATTATCTCTCAGAACTGAGCATGTGGAGAGACTTTCGTTCATCTAGCAACAAGGGAACGGGTTGCAGGAGAAACTTTTACTCTGGGTTCACAGTGTGTTTCCTAGTGCCGGTTTGAAGTTCCTGCAGTTTTCATGGTAAAACCGAGTTGGAGCTTGAAACTCCCCCTATATATGTATGGATTGGAGTTTGCAACTGAAAATAAACTTTGTGTTCCCAGCAAGATATGTGAAAGACGGCTTTCACACACAAATATCTCTCAGAACTGAGCATGTGGAGAGACGTTCGTTCATCTAGCACAAAGGGAACGATTTGCAGGAGAAACTTTTTCTGGTTTCTCAGTCTGTTTCCTAGTGCCGGATCGAATTTCCTGAAGTTTTCACTGTAAAACCGAGTTGGAGCTAGTACCTCCCCATATATATGTATGGATTGGAGTTGGCAACTGAAAATAAAAATTGTGTTCCCAACAAGCTATGTGAAGGACTGCTTTCACACACAAATGTCTCTCAGAACTGAGCATGTGGAGACAAGTTCTTTCACCTAGCACAATTGGAACGGGTTGCAGGAGAATCTTTTACTCCGGTTTCTCAATCTGTTTCCTAGTGTCGGTTTGAAGTTCCTGCAGTTTTCACTGTAAAACCGAGTTGGTGCTGGTACCTCCCCATATACATGTATGGAGTGGACTTTGCAACTGAAAATAATCTTTGTGTTCCCAACAAGCTAGGTGAAGGTCGGCATTCACACACACTTATCTCTCAGACCTGAGCATGTGGAGAGACTTTCGTTCATCTAGCACCAAGGGAACGGGTTGCAGGAGAAACTTTTTGTCTGGTTTCTAAGTCTGTTTCCTAGTGCCAGTGTGCAGTTCCTGCAGTTTTCACTGTAAAATCGAGTTGGAGCTAGTACTTCCCCATATATATGTATGGAGTTGAGTTTGCAACTGTAAGGAAACTTTGTGTTCCCAAAAATCTAGGTGAAGGACGGCTTTCACACACACTTATCTCTCAGAACTTAGCATGTGAATAGACGTTCGTTCATCTAGCACAAATGGAACGTGTTGCAGGAGAAACTATTTCTCTCGTTTCTCAGTCAGTTTCCTAGAGCCGGTATGTATTTCCTTCAGTTTTCAGTGTAAAACCGATTTGGAGCTATTACTTCCTCATATATATATATGGAGTGGAGTTTGCCACTCAAATGATACTTTGTGTTCCCATCAATCTAGGTGAAGGGCGGCTTTCACACACACTTATCTCTCCGAATTGAGCATGTGGAGAGACGTTCTTTCATCTAGCATCAAGGGAATGGCTTGCAGGGGAAACTTTTACTCTGTTTTCACAGCGTGTTTCCTAGTGCCGGTTTGTAGTTCCTGCATTTTTCACTGTAAAACCGAGTTGGAACTAGAACCTCCCCCTATATATGTATGGATTGGAGTTTGCAACTGAAATAAACATTGTGTTCCCAACAAGCTAGGTGAAGGACGGCTTTCACACACACTTATCTCTCAGATCTGAGCATGTGGAGAGACTTTCGTTCATCTAGCACAAATGGAACGGGTTGCAGGAGAAAATTTTACTCTGGTCTCTCAGTATGTTTCCTATTGCCGGTGTGAAGTTCCTGCAGTTTTCACTGTAAAACCGATTTGGAGCTTGTACTTCCCCATATATATGTATGGAGTGGAGTTTGCAACTGAAAAGAAACTTTGTGTTCCCTACAAGCTAGGTGAAGTACGGCTTTCACACACACTTATGTCTCAGATCTGAGCATGTGGAGAGACTTTCGTTCATCTAGCAACAAGGGAACGGGTTGCAGGAGAAACTTTAACTCTGGGTTCACATTGTGTTTCCTAGTGCCGGTTTGAAGTACCTGCAGTTTACACGGTAATACAGAGTTGGAGCTTGAACCTCCCCCTATATATATATGGATTGGGGTTTGCAACTGAAAATAAACATTGTGTTCCCAAAAAGGTAGGTGAAAGACGGCTTTCACACACACTTATCTCTCAGATCTGAGCATGTGGAGAGACGTTCGTTCATCTAGCACCAAGGGAACGATTTGCAGGAGAAACTTTTAATCTGGTTTCTCAGTCTGTTTCCTAGTGCCGGTTTGATTTTCCTGCAGTTTTCACTGTAAAACCGAGTTGGAGCTAGTACCTCCCCATATATATGTATGGATTGGAGTTGGCAACTGAAAATAAAAATTGTGTTCCCAACAAGCTATGTGAAGGACTGCTTTCACACACACATGTCTCTCAGAACTGAGCATGTGGAGACACGTTCGTTCATCTAGCACAATGGGAACGGGTTGCAGGAGAAACTTTTACTCCGGTTTCTCAATCTGTTTCCTAGTGCCGGTTTGAAGTTCCTGCAGTTTTCACTGTAAAACCGAGTTGGGGCTTGTACTTCCCCATATATATGTATGGAGTGGAGTTTGCAACTTAAAATAATCTTTGTGTTCCCAAAATCTAGGTGAAGGACGGCTTTCACACACACTTATCTCTCAGAACTGAGCATGTGGAGAGACGTTCGTTCATCTAGTACCAAGGGAACGGGTTGCAGGAGTAACTTTTAGTCTGGTTTCTAAGTCTGTTTCCTAGTGCCGGTGTGCAGTTCCTGCAGTTTTCACTGTAAAATCGAGTTGGAGCTAGTACCTCCCCATATATATGTATGGAGTGGAGTTTCCAAATGTAAAGAAACTTTGTGTTCCCAAAAATCTAGGTGAAGGACGTCTTTCACACACACTTATCTCTCAGAACTGAGCATGTGGAGAGACGTTCGTTCATCTAGCACTAAGGGAAAGGTTGCAGGGGAAACTTATAATCTGTTTGCTCAGTCTGTTTCCTAGTGCCGGGTCGAAGTTCCTGCAGTTTTCACTGTAAAACCGTTTTGGAGCTAGTACCTCCCCATATATATGTATGGAGTGGGGTTTGCAACTGAAAAGAAACTTTGTGTTCCCATCAAGCAAGGTGAAGGACGGCTTTCACACACACTTTCTCTCAGAACTGAGCATGTGGAGAGACTTTCGTTCATCTACCTACAATGGAATGGGTTGCAGGAGAAAATTTTACTCTGGGTTCACAGTGTTTTTCCTAGTGCCGGTTTCAAGTTCCTGCAGTTTTCACTGTAAAACTGAGTTGGAGCTAGAACCTCCCCCTATATATGTATGTATTGGAGTTTGCAACTGAAAATAAGCATTTTGTTCCCAACAAGCTAGGTGAAGGACGGCTTTCACACACACTTATGTCTCAGAACTGAGCATGTTGAGAGACGTTCGTTCATCTAGCACCAATGGAACGGGTTGCAGGAGAAATTTTTACTCTGGTTTCCCAGTGTGTTTCCTAGTGCCGGTTTGAAGATCCTGCAGTTTTCACAGTAAAACCGAGTTGGAGCTAGATCCTCCCCTTATATATGTATGGAGTGGAGTTTGCCACTGAAAAGAAACTTTGTGTTCCCATCAAGCAAGATGAAGTACGGCTTTCACACACACTTATCTCTCAGAACTTAGTATGTGGAAAGAAGTTCGTTCATGTAGCACAAAGGGAACGGGTTGCATGAGAAACATTTACTCTGATTTCTCAGTCTGTTTCCTAGGGCCGGTGTGAAGTCCCTGCAGTTTTCACTGTAAAACCGAGTTGGAGCTAGTACTTCCCCATATATATGTATGGAGTGGAGTTTGCAACTGAAAAGAATCTTTGTGTTCCCAACAAGCTAAGTGAAGGACGGCTTTCCCACAGACTTATCTCTCAGAACGAATCATGTGGATAGACGTTTGTTCATCTAGCACAAAGGGAACTTTTTGCAGGAGAAACTTTTACTCCGGTTTCTCAGTCTGTTCCCTAGTGCCGGTTTGAAGTTCCTGCACTTTTCACTGTAAAATCGAGTTGGAGCTTGTACCTCCCCATATATATTTATGGATTGGAGTTTGCAACTGAAAAGAAACTTTGTGTTCCCCAAAATCCAGGTGAAGGACGGCTTTCACACACACTTATCTCTCAGAAATGAACATGTGAAGAAACGTTCGTTCATCTAGCCCAAATGGAACGGGTTGCAGGAGAAACATTTACTGTGGTTTCTCAGTCTGTTTCCTAGTTCCGGTTTGAAGTTCCTGCAGTTTTCACAGTAAAACTGTGTTGGAGATATTCCCTCCCCATGTATATGTGTGAAGTGGAGTTTGCCACTGAAAAGAAACTTTGTGTTCCCAACAAGCTAGGTGAAGGACGGCTTTCACACACACTTATTTCTCAGAACTGAGCATGTGGAGAGGCTTTCGTTCATCTATCAACAAGGGAACGGGTTGCAGGAGAAATTTTACTCTGGGTTCACAGTGTGTTTCCTAGTGCCGGATTGAATTTCCTGCAGTTTTCACGGTAATACCGAGTTGGAGCTTGACCCTCCCCCTATATATGTATGGATTGGTGTTTGCAACTGAAAATAAACATTGTGTTCCCAACAAGATAGGTGAAAGACGGCTTTCACACACACATATGTCTCAGAACTGAGCATGTGGAGAGACGTTCGTTCATCTAGCACCAAGGGAACGATTTGCAGGGGAAACTTTTTCTGGTTTCTCAGTCTGTTTCCTAGTGCCGGATCGAATTTCCTGCAGTTTTCACTGTAAAACCGAGTTGGAGCTAGTACCTCCCCATATATATGTATGGAGTGTAATTTGCTCCTGAATAGAAACTTTGTGTTCCCAAAAATCTAGGTAAGGACGGCTTTCACACACACTTATCTCTCAGAACTGAGCATGTGGAGAGAAGTTCGTTTATCTAGCACCAAGGGAAAGTGTTTCAGGAGAAACTTTTACTCTGGATTCTCAGACTGTTTCCTAGTGCCGGTTTGAAGTTACTGCAGTTTTCACTGTAAAACCGAGTTGGAGCTAGTACCCCCCTAAATATATGTATGGAATGGAGTTTGCAACTGAAAAGAAACTTTGTGTTCCCAAGAAGCTAGGTGAAGGACGGCATTGACATCCAATTATCTCTCAGATCTGAGCATGTGGAGAGACTTTCTTTCATCTAGCACCAAGGGAATGGGTTGCAGGAGAAAATTTTAATCTGTTTTCTCAGTCTGTTTCCTAGTGCCGGATCGAATTTCCTGCAGTTTTCACTGTAAAACCGAGTTGGAGCTAGTACCTCCCCATATATATGTATGGATTGGAGTTGGCAACTGAAAATAAAAATTGTGTTCCCAACAAGCTATGTGAAGGACTGCTTTCACACACAAATGTCTCTCAGAACTGAGCATGTGGAGACACGTTCGTTCATCTAGCACAATTGGAACGGGTTGCAGGAGAATCTTTTACTCCCGATTCTCAATCTGTTTCCTAGTATCGGTTTGAAGTTCCTGCAGTTTTCACTGTAAAACCGAGTTGGAGCTAGTACCTCCCCATATATATGTATGGAGTGGAGTTTGCAACTGTAAAGAAACTTTGTGTTCCCAAAAATCTAGGTGAAGGACGGCTTTCAGACACACTTATCTCTCAGAACTCAGCATGTGAGTAGACGTTCGTTCATCTAGCACAAATGGAACGGGTTGCAGGAGAAACTATTTCTCTCGTTTCTCAGTCAGTTTCCTAGAGCCGGTATGTATTTCCTGCAGTTTTCAGTGTAAAACCGATTTGGAGCTATTACTTCCCCATATATATATATGGAGTGGAGTTTGCCACCTAAATGATACTTTGTGTTCCCATCAATCTAGGTGAAGGACGGCTTTCACACACACTTATTTCTCCGAACTGAGCATGTGGAGAGACTTTCGTTCATGTAGCACAAAGGGAACGGTTTGAAGTAGGAACTTTTACTCTGGGTTCACAGTGTGTTTCCTAGTGCCGGTTTGAAGTTCCTGCAGTTTTCACAGTAAAACCGAGTTGGAGCTAGAATCTCCCCCTATATAAGTATGGATTGGAGTTTGCAACTGAAAATAAACATTTAGTTCCCAACAAGCTAGGTGAAGTACGGCTTTCACACACACATAACTCTTAGAACTGTGCATGTGGAGAGACGTTCGTTCATCTAACACAAAGGGAAAGGGTTGCAGGAGAAACTTATAATCTGGTAGCTCAGTCTGTTTCCTAGTGCCGGTTTGAAGTTCCTGCAGTTTTCACTGTAAAACCGTGTTGGAGCTAGTACCTCCCCATATATATGTATGGAGTGGGGTTTGCAACTGAAAAGAAACTTTGTGTTCCCATCAAGCAAGGTGAAGGACGGCTTTCACACACACTTATCTCTCAGAACTGAGCATGTGGAGAGAATTTCGTTCATCTACCAACAAGGGAATGGGTTGCAGGAGAAAATTTTTCTCTGGGTTCACAATGTGTTTCCTAGTGCCGGTTTGAAGTTCCTGCAGTTTTCACTGTAAAACTGAGTTGGAGCTAGAACCTCCCCATATATATGTATGGATTGGAGTTTGCAACTGAAAATAAAGATTTTGTTCCCAACAAGCTAGGTGAATGACGGCTTTCACACACACTTATGTCTCAGAACTGAGCATGTTGAGAGACTTTCGTTCATCTAGCACCAAGGGAACGGGTTGCAGGAGAAACTTTTACTCTGGATTCTCAGTCTGTTTCCAAGTGCCGGTTTGAATTTCCTGCAGTTTTCACTGTAAAACCGATTTGGAGCTAGAACCTCCACTTATATATGTATGGAGTGCAGTTTGCCACTGAAAAGAAACTTTGTATTTCCAACAAGCAAGGTGAAGTACGGCTTTCACACACACTTATCTCTCAGAAATTAGCATGTGGAAAGAAGTTCTTTAATGTTGCACAAAGGGAACGGGTTGCATGAGAAAAATTTACTCTGGTTTCTCAGTCTGTTTCCTAGGGCCGGTGTGAAGTTCCAGCAGTTTTCACTGTAAAACCGAGTTGGAGCTAGTACTTCCCCATATATATGTATGGAGTGGAGTTTGCAACTGAAATGAATCTTTGTGTTCTCAACAAGCTAAGTGAAGGACGCCTTTCACACACACTTATCTCTCAGAACTAATCATGTGGATAGACGTTTGTTCATCTAGCACAAAGTGAACGGGTTGCAGGAGAAACTTTTACTCCGGTTTCTCAGTCTGTTTCCTAGTGCCGGTTTGAAGTTCCTGCACTTTTCACTGTAAAATCGATGTGGAGCTTGTACGTCCCCATATATATGTATGGAGTGGAGTTTGCAACTGAAAAGAGACTTTGTGTTCCCCAAAATCCAGGTGAAGGACGGCTTTCACACACACTTATCTCTCAGAAATGAACATGTGAAGAAACGTTCGTTCATCTAGCCCAAATGGAACGGGTTGCAGGAGAAACATTTTCTCTGGTTTCTCAGTCTGTTTCCTAGTTCCGGTTTGAAGTTCCTGCAGTTTTCACTGTAAAACTGTGTTGGAGCTATTACCTCCCCATGTATATGTGTGGATTGGAGTTTGCCACTGAAAAGAAACTTTGTGTTCCCAACAAGATAGGTGAAGTTCGGCTTTCACACACACTTATCTCTCAGAACTGAGCATGTGGAGAGACTATCGTTCATCTAGCAACAAGGAAACGGGTTGCAGGAGAATCTTTTACTCTGGGTTCACAGTGTGTTTCCTAGTGCCGGTTTGAAGTTCCTGCAGTTTCCACGGTAAAACCCAGTTTGAGCTTGAACCTCCCCCTATATATGTATGGATTGGAGTTTGCAACTGAAAATAAACATTGTGTTCCCAACAAGATATGTGAAAGACGGCTTTCACACACACATATCTCTTAGAACTGAGCATGTGGAGAGACGTTCGTTCATCTAGCACAAAGGGAACGATTTGCAGGAGAAACTTTTTCTGGTTTCTCAGTCTGTTTCCTAGTGCCGGATCGAATTTCCTGCAGTTTTCACTGTAAAACCGAGTTGGAGCTAGTACTTCCCCATATATATGTATGGAGTGTAATTTGCTCCTGAATAGAAACTTTGTGTTCCCAAAATTCTAGGTGAAGGACGGCTTTCACACACACTTATCTCTCAGAACTGAGCATGTGGAGAGACGTTCGTTTATCTAGCACCAAGGGAACGTGTTGCAGGGAAACTTTTACTCTGGATTCTCAGTCTGTTTCCTAGTGCCGGTTTGAAGTTACTGCAGTTTTCACTGTAAAACCGAGTTTGAACTAGTACACCCCCAAATATATGTATGGAATGGAGTTTGCAACTGAAAAGAAACTTTGTGTTCCCAAGAAGCTAGGTGAAGGACGGCTTTAACATCCAATTACCTCTCAGATCTGAGCATGTGGAGAGACTTTCTTTCGTCTAGCACCAACGGAACGGGTTGCAGGAGAAACATTTACTGTGGTTTCTCAGTCTGTTCCCTATTGCCGTTTTGAAGTTCCTGCAGTTTTCACTGTAAAACCGAGTTGGAGCTATTACCTCACCATATATATATATGGAATGGAGTTTGCCACTGAAAAGATACTATGTGTTCCCAACAAGCTAGGTGAAGGACGGCATTCACAAACAATTATCTCTCAGAACTGAGCATGTGGAGAGACTTTCGTTCATCTAGCAACAAGGGAACGGGTTGCAGGAGAAACTTTTACTCTGGGTTCACAGTGTGTTTCCTAGTGCCGGTTTGAAGTTCCTGCAGTTTTCATGGTAAAACCGAGTTGGAGCTTGAAACTCCCCCTATATATGTATGGATTGGAGTTTGCAACTGAAAATAAACTTTGTGTTCCCAGCAAGATATGTGAAAGACGGCTTTCACACACAAATATCTCTCAGAACTGAGCATGTGGAGAGACGTTCGTTCATCTAGCACAAAGGGAACGATTTGCAGGAGAAACTTTTTCTGGTTTCTCAGTCTGTTTCCTAGTGCCGGATCGAATTTCCTGAAGTTTTCACTGTAAAACCGAGTTGGAGCTAGTACCTCCCCATATATATGTATGGAGTGTAATTTGCTCCTGAATAGAATCTTTGTGTTCCCAAAAATCTAGGTGAAGGACGGCTTTCACACACACTTACCTCTCAGAACTGAGCATGTGGAGAGACATTTTTTCATCTAGCAAAAAGGGAACGGGTTGAAGGAGAAACATTTACTCCGGTTTCTCAGCATTTTTCCTAGTGCCGGTTTGAAGTTCCTGCAGTTTACACTGTAAAATTGAGTTGGAGCTAGTACCTCCCCATATATATGTATGGAGTGGAGTTTGCAAGTTAAAAGAAACTTTGTGTTCCCTACAAGCTAGGTGAAGGACGGTTTTCACACACACTTATCTCTCAGAACTTAGCATGTGTAGACACTTTCGTTCATCTAGCACCAAGGGAACGGGTTGCAGGAGAAACTTTTACTCTGGTTTCTCAGTCTGTTTCCAAGTGCCGTTTTGAAGTTCCTGCAGTTTTCACTGTAAATCTGATTTGGAGCTAGTACCTCCCCATATAAATGTATGGAGTGGAGTTAGCAACCGAAAAGAATCTTTGTGTTCCCAACAAGCTAGGTTAAGGACGGCTTTCACACACAATTATCTCTCAGATCTGAGCATGTGGACAAACGTTCGTTCACCTAGCACCAAGGGAACGGGTTGCAGGAGAAACTTTTACTCTGCTTTCTCAGTTTGTTTCCTAGTGCCAGTTTTAATTTCCTGCAGTTTTCACTGTAAAACCGAGTTGGAGCTAGTACCACCCCATATATATGTATGGAGAGGAGTTTGCAACTGAAAAGAAACTTTGTGTTTCCAACAATTTAGGTGAAGGAAGGCTTTCAAACACACTTATCTCTCAGAACTGAGCATGTGCATAGACGTTCGTTCAACTAGTACCAAGGGAAATGTTTGCAGGAAAAACTTTTACGCTGGTTTCTCAGTCTATTTACTAGTTCCGGTTTGAAGTTCTTGCAGCTTTCACTGTAAAACCGAGTTGGAGCATGTACCTCCCCATATATATGTATGGAGTTGAGTTTGCAAGTGTAAAGATACATTGTGTTCCCAACAAGCTTGGTAAAGGACGGCTTTCACACACACTTATCTATCAGAATTGAGCATGTGGAGAGACGTTCGTTCATTTACCACCAAGGGAACGGGGTGCAGGAGAAACCTTTACTCTGGTTTCTAAGTCTGTTTCCTAGTTCCAGTTTGAATTTCCTGCAGTTTTCACTGTAAAACAGACTTGGAGCTAGTAACTCCCCATATATATGTATGGAGTGGAGTTTACAACTGAAAAGAAACTTTGTGTTCCCAACAAGCTAGGTGAAGGACGACTTTCACACACACTTATCTCTCAGAACTGAGCAGGTGGAGAGACGTTCATTCATCTAGCACTAAGGGAATGGGTTGCTGGAATAACTTTACCCTGGTTTCTCAGTTTTTTCCTAGTGCCTGTTTTAAGTTCCTGAAGTTTTCACTGTAAAACCGAGTTGGAGCTATTAACTCCCCATATATATGTATGGAGTGAAGTTTGCAAGTGAAAAGAAACTTTGTGTTCCCAACAAGCTTGGTGAAGGGCAGCTTTCACACACACATATCTCTCAGAACTGAGCATGTGGAGAGACGTTCGTTCATCTAGCACCAAGTGAACGGGTTGCAGGAGAAACTTTTACTCTGGTTTCTCAGTCTGTTTCTTAGTGCCAGTTTGAAGTTCCTGCATTTTTCACTGTAAAACAGATTTGGACCTAGTACCTCCCCATATATATGTATGGAGTGGAGTTTGCAATTGAAAAAAATCTTTGTTTTCCCAACAAGCATAGTGAAGGACTGATTTCACACACACTTATCTCTCAGAACTTAGCATGTGGAGAGACGTTCGTTCATCTAGCACCAAGGGAACGGGTTGCAAGAGAAACTTTCACTCTGGTTTCTCAGTCTGTTTCCTAGTGCTGGTTTGAATTTCCTGCAGTTTTCTCTGAAAATCCGAGTTGGAGCTAGTACCTCCCCATTTATATGTATGGAGTGGAGATTGCAACTGAAAAGAAACTGTGTTCCCAACAAGCTAGGTGAAGGACGGCTTTCACACACAATTATCTCTCAGATCTGAGCATGTGGAGAGACGTTCGTTCACCTAGTACCAAGGGAACGGGTTGCCGGAGAAATTTTTATTCTGGTTTCTCAGTCTGTTTCCTAGTGCCGGTTTGAAGTTCCTGCAGTTTTCACAGTAAAACAGAGTTGGAGCTTGTACATACCCATATATATATATGGAGTTGTGTTGGCAACTGAAAAGTTACTTTGTGTTCCGAACAATCTAGGTGAAGGACGGCTTTCACACACACTTATCTCTCAGAACTGAGCATGTGGTGAGACGTTCGTTCATCTAGCACCAAGGGAACGGATTGCAGGAGAAACTTTTACTCTGGTTTCTCAGTCTGTTTCCAAGTGCCGGTTTTAAGTTCCTGCAGTTTTCACTGTAAATCTGATTTGGAGCTAGTACCTCCCCATATAAATGTATGGATTGGAGTTTACAACCGAAAAGAATCTTTGTGTTCCAAACAAGATAGGTGAAGGACGGCTTTCACACACACATATCTTTCAGAACTGAGCATATGGAGAGAATTTTGTTCTTCTAGGAACAAGGGAACTGGTTGCAGGAGAAACTCTTACTCTGGTTTCTCAGACTGTTTCCTAGTGCCGGTTTGAAATTCCTGCATTTTTCTCTGAAAAACCGAGTTGGAGCTAGTACCTCCCCATATATATGTATGGAGTGGAGATTGCAACTGAAAAGAAACTGTGTTCCCAAAAAGCAACTTGAAGGACGGCTTTCACACACAATTATCTCTCAGATCTGAGCATGTGTATAAACGTTCGTTCACCTAGCAACAAGGGAACGGGTTGCCGGAGAAATTTTTATTCTGGTTTCTCAGTCTTTTTCCTAGTGCCGGTTTGAAGTTCCTGCAGTTTTCACAGTAAAACAGAGTTGGAGCTTGTACATCCCCATATATATGTATGGAGTTGAGTTTGCAACTGAAAAGTTACTTTGTGTTCCGAACAATCTAGGTGAAGGACGGCTTTCACACACACTTATCTCTCAGAACTGAGCATGTCGAGAGATTTTCGTTCATCTAGCATTAAAGGAACGGGTTGCAGGAGAAACTTTTACTCTGGATTCTCAGTCTGTTTCCTAGTGCCGGTTTGAAGTTCCTGCAGTTTTCACTGTAAAACCGAGTTGGAGCTAGTACCTCCCCATATATATATATATGGAGTGGAGTTTGCAACTGAAAAGGATCTTTGTATTCCCAACAAGCTAGGTGAAACACGGCGTTCACACACACTTACCTCTCAGAAATGAAAATGTGGAGAGACGTTCTTTCAACTAGCACCAAGGGAACGGGTTGCAGGAGAAACTTTTACTCTGCTTTCTCAGTCTGTTTCCCTACTGCCAGTTTTGAGTTCCTTCAGTTATCACTGTAAAACAGATTTATAGCTAGTACCACCCCATATATATGTATGGAGAGGAGTTTGCAACTGAAAAGAAACTTTGTGTTCCCAACTAGCTAGGTGAAGGAAGGCTTTCAAACACACTTATCTCTCAGAACTGAGCATGTGCAGAGACGTTCGTTCAACTAGTACCAAGGGAAAAGATTGCAGGGGAAACTTTTACTCTGGTTTCTCAGTCTGTTTCCTAGTTCCGGTTTGAAGTTCTTGCAGTTTTCACTGTAAAACTGAGTTGGAGCTTGTACCTCCCCATATATATGTATGGAGTTGAGTTTGCAATTGTAAAGATACTTTGTGTTCCCAACAAGCTTGGTAAAGGACGGCTTTCACACACACTTACCTCTCAGAACTGAGCATGTGGAGAGACTTTTCTTCATCTAGCAAAAAGGGAACGGGTTGAAGGAGAAATATTTACTCCGGTTTCTCAGTCTGTTTCCTAGTGCCGGTTTGAAGTTCCTGCAGTTTTCACTTTAAAACCGAGTTGGAGCTTGTACCTCCCCATATATATGTATGGAGTGGAGTTTGCAAGTGAAAAGAAACTTTGTGTTCCCAACAAGCTAGGTGAAGGACGGCTTTCACACACACTTATCTCTCAGAACTTAGCATGTGGAGAGACGTTCGTTCATCTAGCACCAAGGGAACGGGTTGCAGGAGAAACTTTTTCTCTGGTTTCTCAGTCTGTTTCCAAGTGCCGGTTTGAAGTTCCTGCAGTTTTCACTGTAAATCTGATTTGGAGCTAGTACCTCCCCATATAAATGTATGGAGTGGAGAATGCAACCAAAAAGAATCTTTGTGTTCCAAACAAGATAGGTGAAGGACGGCTTTCACACACACTTACCTCTCAGAACTGAGCATGTGGAGAGACTTTTTTTCATCTAGCAAAAAGGAAACGGGTTGAAGAAGAAACATTTACTCCGGTTTCTCAGCCTTTTTCCTAGTGCAGGTTTAAAGATCCTGCAGTTTACACTGTAAAATTGAGTTGGAGCTAGTACCTCCCCATATAAATGTATGGTGTGGAGTTTGCAACCGAAAAGAATCTTTGTGTTCCCAACAAGATAGATGAAGGACGGCTTTCACACACACTTATCTTTCAGAACTGAGCATATGGAGAGAATTTCGTTCTTCTAGGAACAAGGGAACTGGTTGCAGGAGAAACTATTACTCTGGTTTCTCAGTCTGTTTCCTAGTGCCGGTTTGAAGTTCCTGCATTTTTCTCTGAAAAACCAGGTTGGAGTTAGTACCTCCCCATATATATGTATGGAGTGGAGATTGCAACTGAAAAGAAACTGTGTTCCCAACAAGCTAGGTTAAGGACGGCTTTCACACACAATTATCTCTCAGATCTGAGCATGTGGACAAACGTTCGTTCACCTAGCACCAAGGGAACGGGTTGCAGGAGAAACTTTTACTCTGCTTTCTCAGTCTGTTTCCTAGTGCCAGTTTTAAGTTCCTGCAGTTTTCACTGTAAAACCGAGTTGGAGCTAGTACCACCCCATATATATGTATGGAGAGGAGTTTGCAACTGAAAAGAAACTTTGTGTTCCCAACAAGTTAGGTGAAGGAAGGCTTTCAAACACACTTATCTCTCAGAACTGAGCATGTGCAGAGACGTTCGTTCAACTAGTACCAAGGGAAAAGTTTGCAGGAGAAACTTTTACGCTGGTTTCTCAGTCTGTTTACTAGTTCCGGTTTGAAGTTCTTGCAGTTTTCCCTGTAAAACCGAGTTGGAGCATGTACCTCCCCATATATATGTATGGAGTTGAGTTTGCAAGTGTAAAGATACTTTGTGTTCCCAACAAGCTTGGTAAAGTACGGCGTTCACACACACTTATCTCTCAGAACTGAGCATGTGGAGAGACTTTCGTTCATCTACCACCAAGGGAACGGGTTGCAGGAGAAACTTTTACTCTGGTTTCTCAGTCTGTTTCCTAGTGCCAGTTTGAATTTCCTGCAGTTTTCACTGTAAAACCGACTTGGAGCTAGTAACTCCCCATATACATGTATGGAGTGAAGTTTGCAAGTGAAAAGAAACTTTGTGTTCCAAACAAGCTTGGTGAAGGGCAGCTTTCACACACACATATCTCTCAAAACTGAGCATGTGGAGAGACTTTCGTTCATCTAGCACCAAGTGAACGGGTTGCAGGAGAAACTTTTACTCTGGTTTCTCAGTCTGGTTCCCAGTGCCAGTTTGAAGTTCCTGCATTTTTCACTGTAAAACAGATTTGGACCTAGTACCTCCCCATATATATGTATGGACTGGAGTTTGCAATTGAAAAAAATCTTTGTTTTCCCAACAAGCATAGTGAATGACGGATTTCACACACACTTATCTCTCAGAACTTAGCATGTGGAGAGACGTTCGTTCATCTAGCACGAAGGGAACGGGTTGCAGGAGAAACTTTTTCTCTGGTTTCTCAGTCTGTTTCCAAGTGCCGGTTTGAAGTTCCTGCAGTTTTCACTGTAAATCTGATTTGGAGCTACTACCTCCCCATATAAATGTATGGAGTGGAGTTTACAACCGAAAAGAATCTTTGTGTTCCAAACAAGATAGGTGAAGGACGGCTTTCACACACACTTATCTTTCAGCAACTGAGCATATGGAGAGAATTTCGTTCTTCTAGGAACAAGGGAACTGTTTGCAGGAGAAACTGTTACTCTGGTTTCTCAGTCTGTTTCCTAGTGCAGGTTTGAAGTTCCTGCATTTTTCTCTGAAAAACCGAGTTGGAGCTAGTACCTCCCCATATATATGTATGGAGTGGAGATTGCAACTGAAAAGAAACTGTGTTCCCAAAAAGCAAGGTGAAGGACGGCTTTCACACACAATTATCTCTCAGATCTGAGCATGTGGATAAACGTTCGTTAACCTAGTACCAAGGGAACGGGTTGCCGGAGATATTTTTATTCTGGTTTTTCAGTCTGTTTCCTAGTGCCGGTTTGAAGTTCCTGCATTTTTCACAGTAAAACAGAGTTGGAACTTGTACATCCCCATATATATGTATGGAGTTGAGTTTGCAAGTGAAAAGTTACTTTGTGTTCCGAACAATCTAGGTGAAGGACGGCTTTCACACACACTTATCTCTCAGAACTGAGCATGTGGAGAGACTTTCGTTCATCTAGCATTAAAGGAACGGGTTGCAGGAGAAACATTTACTCTGGTTTCTCAGTCTGTTTCCTAGTGCCGGTTTGAAGTTCCTGCAGTTTTCACTGTAAAGCCGAGTTGGAGCTAGTACTTCCCCATATATATATATATGGAGTGGAGTTTGTAACTGAAAAGTATCTTTGTATTCCCAACAAGCTAGGTGAAACACGGCGTTCACACACACTTACCTCTCAGAAATGAAAATGTGGAGAGAAGTTCTTTCATCTAGCACCAAGGGAACGGGTTGCAGGAGAAACTTTTACTCTGTTTTCTCAGTCTGTTTCCTAGTGCCAGTTTTAACTTCCTGCAGTTTTCACTGTAAAACCGAGTTGGAGCTAGTACCACCCCATATATATGTATGGAGAGTAGTTTGCAACTGAAAAGAAACTTTGTGTTCCCAACAAGCTAGGTGAAGGAAGGCTTTCAAACACAATTATCTCTCAGAACTGAGCATGTGCAGAGACGTTCGTTCAACTAGTATCAAGGGAAAAGTTTGCACGGGAAACTTTTACTCTGGTTTCTCAGTCTGTTTCCTAGTGCCGGTTTGAAGTTCTTGCAGTTTTCACTGTAAAACAGAGTTGGAGCTTGTACCTCCCCATATATATGTATGGAGTTGAGTTTGCAAGTGTAAAGATACTTTGTGTTCCCAACAAGCTTGGTAAAGGACGGCTTTCACACACACTTACCTCTCAGAACTGAGCATGTGGAGAGACTTTTTTTCATCTAGCAAAAAGGAAACGGGTTGAAGAAGAAACATTTACTCCGGTTTCTCAGTCTGTTTCCTAGTGCCGGTTTGAAGTTCCTGCATTTTTCTCTGAAAAACCGAGTTGGAGCTAGTACCTCCCCATATAAATGTATGGAGTGGAGTTTGCAACCGAAGAGAATCTTTGTGTTCCCAACAAGATAGATGAAGGACGGCTTTCACACACACTTATCTTTCAGAACTGAGCATATGGAGAGAATTTCGTTCTTCTAGGAACAAGGGAACTGGTTGCAGGAGAAACTATTACTCTGGTTTCTCAGTCTGTTTCCTAGTGCCGGTTTGAAGTTCCTGCATTTTTCTCTGAAAAACCGAGCTGGAGTTAGTACCTCCCCATATATATGTATGGAGTGGAGATTGCAACTGAAAAGAAACTGTGTTCCCAACAAGCTAGGTTAAGGACGGCTTTCACACACAATTATCTCTCAGATCTGAGCATGTGGACAAACGTTCGTTCACCTAGCACCAAGGGAACGGGTGCAGGAGAAACTTTTACTCTGCTTTCTCAGTCTGTTTCCTAGTGCCAGTTTTAAGTTCCTGCAGTTTTCACTGTAAAACCGAGTTGGAGCATGTACCTCCCCATATATATGTATGGAGTTGAGTTTGCAAGTGTAAAGATACTTTGTGTTCCCAACAAGCTTGGTAAAGGACGGCGTTCACACACACTTATCTCTCAGAACTGAGCATGTGGAGAGACGTTCGTTCATCTACCACCAAGGGAACGGGTTGCAGGAGAAACTTTTACTCTGGTTTCTCAGTCTGTTTCCTAGTGCCTGTTTGAATTTCCTGCAGTTTTCACTGTAAAACCGACTTGGAGCTAGTAACTCCCCATATACATGTATGGAGTGAAGTTTGCAAGTGAAAAGAAACTTTGTGTTCCAAACAAGCTTGGTGAAGGGCAGCTTTCACACACACATATCTCTCAAAACTGAGCATGTGGAGAGACTTTCGTTCATCTAGCACCAAGTGAACGGGTTGCAGGAGAAACTTTTACTCTGGTTTCTCAGTCTGGTTCCTAGTGCCAGTTTGAAGTTCCTGCATTTTTCACTGTAAAACAGATTTGGACCTAGTACCTCCCCATATATATGTATGGACTGGAGTTTGCAATTGAAAAAAATCTTTGTTTTCCCAACAAGCATAGTGAATGACGGATTTCACACACACTTATCTCTCAGAACTTAGCATGTGGAGAGACGTTCGTTCATCTAGCACGAAGGGAACGGGTTGCAGGAGAAACTTTTTCTCTGGTTTCTCAGTCTGTTTCCAAGTGCCGGTTTGAAGTTCCTGCAGTTTTCACTGTAAATCTGATTTGGAGCTACTACCTCCCCATATAAATGTATGGAGTGGAGTTTACAACCGAAAAGAATCTTTGTGTTCCAAACAAGATAGGTGAAGGACGGCTTTCACACACACTTATCTTTCAGAACTGAGCATATGGAGAGAATTTCGTTCTTCTAGGAATAAGGGAACTGGTTGCAGGAGAAACTGTTACTCTGGTTTCTCAGTCTGTTTCCTAGTGCAGGTTTGAAGTTCCTGCATTTTTCTCTGAAAAACCGAGCTGGAGCTAGTACCTCCCCATATATATGTATGGAGTGGAGATTGCAACTGAAAAGAAACTGTGTTCCCAAAAAGCAAGGTGAAGGACGGCTTTCACACACAATTATCTCTCAGATCTGAGCATGTGGATAAACGTTCGTTCACCTAGTACCAAGGGAACGGGTTGCCGGAGAAATTTTTATTCTGGTTTTTCAGTCTGTTTCCTAGTGCCGGTTTGAAGTTCCTGCATTTTTCACAGTAAAACAGAGTTGGAGCTTGTACATCCCCATATATATGTATGGAGTTGAGTTTGCAAGTGAAAAGTTACTTTGTGTTCCGAACAATCTAGGTGAAGGACGGCTTTCACACACACTTATCTCTCAGAACTGAGCATGTGGAGAGACTTTCGTTCATCTAGCATTAAAGGAACGGGTTGCAGGAGAAACTTTTACTCTGGTTTCTCAGTCTGTTTCCTAGTGCCGGTTTGAAGTTCCTGCAGTTTTCACTGTAAAACCGAGTTGGAGCTAGTACCTCCCCATATATATATATATGGAGTGGAGTTTGCAACTGAAAAGTATCTTTGTATTCCCAACAAGCTAGGTGAAACACGGCGTTCACACACACTTACCTCTCAGAAATGAAAATGTGGAGAGAAGTTCTTTCATCTAGCACCAAGGGAACGGGTTGCAGGAGAAACTTTTACTCTGTTTTCTCACTCTGTTTCCTAGTGCCAGTTTTAACTTCCTGCATTTCACTGTAAAACCGAGTTGGAGCTAGTACCACCCCATATATATGTATGGAGAGGAGTTTGCAACTGAAAAGAAACTTTGTGTTCCCAACAAGCTAGGTGAAGGAAGGCTTTCAAACACAATTATCTCTCAGAACTGAGCATGTGCAGAGATGTTCGTTCAACTAGTATCAAGGGAAAAGTTTGCACGGGAAACTTTTACTCTGGTTTCTCAGTCTGTTTCCTAGTGCCGGTTTGAAGTTCTTGCAGTTTTCACTGTAAAACAGAGTTGGAGCTTGTACCTCCCCATATATATGTATGGAGTTGAGTTTGCAAGTGTAAAGATACTTTGTGTTCCCAACAAGCTTGGTAAAGGACGGCTTTCACACACACTTACCTCTCAGATCTGAGCATGTGGAGAGACATTTCTTCATCTAGCAAAAAGGGAACGGGTTGAAGGAGAAACATTTACTCCGGTTTCTCAGTCTGTTTCCTAGTGCCGGTTTGAAGTTCCTGCAGTTTTCACTTTAAAAACGAGTTGGAGCTTGTACCTCCCCATATATATGTATGGAGTTGAGTTTGCAACTGAAAAGAAACTTTGTGTTCCCAGCAAGCTAGGTGAAGGACGGCTTTCACACACACTTATCTCTCAGAACTTAGCATGTGGAGAGACGTTCGTTCATCTAGCAAAAAGGGAACGGGTTGAAGGAGAAACATTTACTCCGGTTTCTCAGCCTTTTTCCTAGTGCCGGTTTGAAGTTCCTGCATTTTTCACTGAAAAACGGATTTGGAGCTAGTACCTCCCCATATATATGTATGGAGTGGAGTTTGCAAGTGAAAAGAAACTTTGTGTTCCCAACAAGCTAGGTGAAGGACGGCTTTCACACACACTTATCTCTCAGAACTTAGCATGTGGAGAGACGTTCGTTCATCTAGCACCAAGGGAACGGGTTGCAGGAGAAACTTTTTCTCTGGTTTCTCAGTCTGTTTCCAAGTGCCGGTTTGAAGTTCCTGCAGTTTTCACTGTAAATCTGATTTGGAGCTAGTACCTCCCCATATAAATGTATGGAGTGGAGAATGCAACCAAAAAGAATCTTTGTGTTCCAAACAAGATAGCTGAAGTACGGCTTTCAAACACACTTACCTCTCAGAACTGAGCATGTGGAGAGACTTTTTTTCATCTAGCAAAAAGGAAACGGGTTGAAGAAGAAACATTTACTCCGGTTTCTCAGTCTGTTTCCTAGTGCTGGTTTGAAGTTCCTGCAGTTTACACTGTAAATTTGAGTTGGAGCTAGTACCTCCCCATATAAATGTATGGAGTGGAGTTTGCAACCGAAAAGAATCTTTGTGTTCCCAACAAGATAGATGAAGGACGGCTTTCACACACACTTATCTTTCACAAATGAGCATATGGAGAGAATTTCGTTCTTCTAGGAACAAGGGAACTGGTTGCAGGAGAAACTATTACTATGGTTTCTCAGTCTGTTTCCTAGTGCCGGTTTGAAGTTCCTGCATTTTTCTCTGAAAAACCGAGCTGGAGTTAGTACCTCCCCATATATATGTATGGAGTGGAGATTGCAACTGAAAAGAAACTGTGTTCCCAACAAGCTAGGTTAAGGACGGCTTTCACACACAATTATCTCTCAGATCTGAGCATGTGGACAAACGATCGTTCACCTAGCACCAAGGGAACGGGTGCAAGAGAAACTTTTACTCTGCTTTCTCAGTCTGTTTCCTAGTGCCAGTTTTAAGTTCCTGCAGTTTTCACTGTAAAACCGAGTTGGAGCTAGTACCACCCCATATATATGTATGGAGAGGAGTTTGCAACTGAAAAGAAACTTTGTGTTCCCAACAAGTTAGGTGAAGGAAGGCTTTCAAACACACTTATCTCTCAGAACTGAGCATGTGCAGAGACGTTCGTTCAACTAGTACCAAGGGAAAAGTTTGCAGGAGAAACTTTTACGCTGGTTTCTCAGTCTGTTTACTAGTTCCGGTTTGAAGTTCTTGCAGTTTTCACTGTAAAACCGAGTTGGAGCATGTACCTCCCCATATATATGTATGGAGTTGAGTTTGCAAGTGTAAAGATACTTTGTGTTCCCACCAAGCTTGGTAAAGGACGGCGTTCACACACACTTATCTCTCAGAACTGAGCATGTGGAGAGACGTTCGTTCATCTACCACCAAGGGAACGGGTTGCAGGAGAAACTTTTACTCTGGTTTCTCAGTCTGTTTCCTAGTGCCAGTTTGAATTTCCTGCAGTTTTCACTGTAAAACCGACTTGGAGCTAGTAACTCCCCATATATATGTATGGAGTGAAGTTTGCAAGTGAAAAGAAACTTTGTGTTCCAAACAAGCTTGGTGAAGGGCAGCTTTCACACACACATATCTCTCAAAACTGAGCATGTGGAGAGACTTTCGTTCATCTAGCACCAAGTGAACGGGTTGCAGGAGAAACTTTTACTCTGGTTTCTCAGTCTGGTTCCTAGTGCCAGTTTGAAGTTCCTGCATTTTTCACTGTAAAACAGATTTGGACCTAGTACCTCCCCATATATATGTATGGACTGGAGTTTGCAATTGAAAAAAATCTTTGTTTTCCCAACAAGCATAGTGAATGACGGATTTCACACACAATTATCTCTCAGAACTTAGCATGTGGAGAGACGTTCGTTCATCTAGCACCAAGGGAACGGGTTGCAAGAGAAACTCTCTCTCTGGTTTCCCAGCTGTTTCCTAGTGCCGGTTTGAAGTTCTTGCAGTTTTCACTTTAAAACCGAGTTTGAGCTAGTACCTCCCCATATATATGTATGGAGTGGAGTTTGCAAGTGAAAAGAAACTTTGTGTTCCCAACTAGCTAGGTGAAGGACGGCTTTCACACACACTTATCTCTCAGAACTTAGCATGTGGAGAGACGTTCGTTCATCTAGCACGAAGGGAACGGGTTGCAGGAGAAACTTTTTCTCTGGTTTCTCAGTCTGTTTCCAAGTGCCGGTTTGAAGTTCCTGCAGTTTTCACTGTAAATCTGATTTGGAGCTAGTACCTCCCCATATAAATGTATGGAGTGGAGTTTACAACCAAAAAGAATCTTTGTGTTCCAAACAAGATAGGTGAAGGACGGCTTTCACACACACTTATCTTTCAGAACTGAGCATATGGAGAGAATTTCGTTCTTCTAGGAACAAGGGAACTGGTTGCAGGAGAAACTGTTACTCTGGTTTCTCAGTCTGTTTCCTAGTGCCGGTTTGAAGTTCCTGCATTTTTCTCTGAAAAACCGAGTTGGAGCTAGTACCTCCCCATATATATGTATGGAGTGGAGATTGCAACTGAAAAGAAACTGTGTTCCCAAAAAGCAAGGTGAAGGACGGCTTTCACACACAATTATCTCTCAGATCTGAGCATGTGGATAAACGTTCGTTCACCTAGTACCAAGGGAACGGGTTGCCGGAGAAATTTTTATTCTGGTTTCTCAGTCTGTTTCCTAGTGCCGGTTTGAAGTTCCTGCAGTTTTCACAGTAAAACAGAGTTGGAGCTTGTACATCCCCATATATATGTATGGAGTTGAGTTTGCAAGTGAAAAGTTACTTTGTGTTCTGAACAATCTAGGTGAAGGACGGCTTTCACACACAATTATCTCTCAGAACTGAGCATGTGGAGAGACTTTCGTTCATCTAGCATTAAAGGAACGGGTTGCAGGAGAAAATTTTACTCTGGTTTCTCAGTCTGTTTCCTAGTGCCGGTTTTAAGTTCCTGCAGTTTTCACTGTAAAACCGAGTTGGAGCTAGTACCTCCCCATATATATATATATGGAGTGGAGTTTGCAACTGAAAAGTATCTTTGTATTCCCAACAAGCTAGGTGAAACACGGCGTTCACACACACTTACCTCTCAGAGATGAAAATGTGGAGAGAAGTTCTTTCATCTAGCACCAAGGGAACGGGTTGCAGGAGAAATTTTACTCTGCATTCTCAGTCTGTTTCCTAGTGCCAGTTTTAAGTTCCTGCAGTTTTCACTGTAAAACCGTGTTGGAGCTAGTACCACCCCATATATATGTATGGAGAGGAGTTTGCAACTGAAAAGAAACTTTGTGTTCCCAACCAGCTAGGTGAAGGAAGGCTTTCAAACACAATTATCTCTCAGAACTGAGCATGTGCAGAGACGTTCGTTCAACTATTATCAAGGGAAAAGTTTGCACGGGAAACTTTTACTCTGGTTTCTCAGTCTGTTTCCTAGTGCCGGTTTGAAGTTCTTGCAGTTTTCACTGTAAAACAGAGTTGGAGCTTGTACCTCCCCATATATATGTATGGAGTTGAGTTTGCAAGTGTAAAGATACTTTGTGTTCCCAACAAGCTTGGCAAAGGACGGCATTCACACACACTTACCTCTCAGATCTGAGCATGTGGAGAGACTTTTCTTCATCTAGCAAAAAGGGAACGGGTTGAAGGAGAAACATTTACTCCGGTTTCTCAGTCTGTTTCCTAGTGCCGGTTTGAAGTTCCTGCAGTTTTCACTTTAAAACCGAGTTGGAGCTTGTACCACCCCATATATATGTATGGAGTGGATTTTGCAACTGAAAAGAAACTTTGTGTTCCCAGCAAGCTAGGTGAAGGACGGCTTTCACACACACTTATCTCTCAGAACTTAGCATGTGGAGAGACGTTCGTTCATCTAGCAAAAATGGAACGGGTTGAAGGAGAAACATTTACTCCGGTTTCTCAGCCTTTTTCCTAGTGCCGGTTTGAAGTTCCTGCATTTTTCACTGAAAAACGGATTTGGAGCTAGTACCTCCCCATATATATGTATGGAGTGGAGATTGCAACTGAAAAGAAACTGTGTTCCCAACAAGCTAGGTTAAGGACGGCTTTCACACACAATTATCTCTCAGATCTGAGCATGTGAACAAACGTTCGTCCACCTAGAACCAAGGGAACGGGTTGCAGGAGAATCTTTTACTCTGCTTCCTCAGTCTGTTTCCTAGTGCCAGTTTTAAGTTCCTGCAGTTTTCACTGTAAAACCGAGTTGGAGCTAGTACCACCCCATATATATGTATGGAGAGGAGTTTGCAACTGAAAAGAATCTTTGTGTTCCCAACAAGTTAGGTGAAGGAAGGCTTTCAAACACACTTATCTCTCAGAACTGAGCATGTGCCGAGACGTTCGTTCAACTAGTACCAAGGGAAAAGTTTTCAGGGGAAACTTTTACGCTGGTTTCTCAGTCTGTTTACTACTTGTGGTTTGAAGTTCTTGCAGTTTTCACTGTAAAACCGAGTTGGAGCATGTACCTCCCCATATATATGTATGGAGTTAAGTTTGCAAGTGTAAAGATACTTTGTGTTCCCAACAAGCTTGGTAAAGGACGGCTTTCACACACACTTATCTCTCAGAACTGAGCATGTGGAGAGACGTTCGTTCATCTACCACCAAGGGAACGGGTTGCAGGAGAAACCTTTACTCTGGTTTGTCAGTCTGTTTCCTAGTGCCAGTTTGAATTTCCTGCAGTTTTCACTGTAAAACCGACTTGGAGCTAGTAACACCCCATATATATGTATGGAGTGGAGTTTGCAGCTGAAAAGAAACTTTGTGTTCCCAACAAGCTAGGTGAAGGACGGCTTTCACACACACTTATCTCTCAGAACTGACCAGGTGGAGAGACGTTCGTTCATCTAGCATTAAGTGTACGGGTTGCTGGAATAACTTTACTCTGGTTTCTCAGATTTCTCCTAGTGCCTGTTTTAAGTTCCTGCAGTTTTCGCTGTAAAACAGATTTGGAGCTATTAACTCCCCATATATATGTATGGAGTGAAGTTTGCAAGTGAAAAGAAACTTTGTGTTCCCAACAAGCTTGGTGAAGGGCAGCTTTCACACACACATATCTCTCAGAACTGAGCATGTGGAGAGACGTTCGTTCATCTAGCACCAAGTGAACGGGTTGCAGGAGAAACTTTTACTCTGGTTTCTCAGTCTGTTTCCTAGTGCCAGTTTGAAGTTCCTACATTTTTCACTGTAAAACAGATTTGGACCTAGTACCTCCCCATATATATGTATGGAGTCGAGTTTGCAATTGAAAAAAATCTTTGTTTTCCCAACAAGCATTGTGAAGGACGGATTACACACACTTATTTCTCAGAACTTAGCATGTGGAGAGACGTTCGTTCATCTAGCACCAAGGGAACAGGTTGCAAGAGAAACTTTCACTCTGGTTTCTCAGTCTGTTTCCTAGTGCTGGTTTGAAGTTCCTGCAGTTTACACTGTAAAATTGAGTTGGAGCTAGTACCTCCCCATATATATGTATGGAGTGGAGTTTGCAAGTTAAAAGAAACTTTGTGTTCCCTACAAGCTATATGAAGGACGGTTTTCACACACACTTATCTCTCAGAACTTAGCATGTGGAGAGACGTTCGTTCATCTAGCACCAAGGGAACGGGTTGCAGGAGAAACTTTTACTCTGGTTTCTCAGTCTATTTCCAAGTGCCGTTTTGAAGTTCCTGCAGTTTTCACTGTAAATCTGATTTGGAGCTAGTACCTCCCCATATAAATGTATGGAGTGGAGTTTGCAACCGAAAAGAATCTTTGTGTTCCCAACAAGATAGGTGAAGGACGGCTTTCACACACACTTATCTTTCAGAACTGAGCATATGGAGAGAATTTCGTTCTTCTAGGACCAAGGGAACTGTTTGCAGTTGAAACTGTTACTCTGGTTTCTCAGTCTGTTTCCTAGTGCCGGTTTGAAGTTCCTGCAGTTTTCACTGAAAAACCGATTTGGAGCTAGTTCCTCCCCATATATATGTATGGAGTGGAGATTGCAACTGAAAAGAAACTGTGTTCCCAACAAGATAGGTTAAAGACGGCTTTCGCACACAATTATCTCTCAAACCTGAGCATGTGGACAAACGTTCGTTCACCTAGCACCAAGGGAACGGGATGCAGGAGAAACTTTTACTCTGCTTTCTCAGTCTGTTTCCTAGTGCCAATTTTAAGTACCTGCAATTTTCATTGTAAAACCGAGTTGGAGCTAGTACCACCCCATATATATGTATGGAGAGGAGTCTGCAACTGAAAAGAAACTTTGTGTTCCCAACAAGCTAGGTGAAGGAAGGCTTTCAAACACAATTATCTCTCAGAACTGAGCATGTGCAGAGACGTTCGTTCAACTAGTATCAAGGGAAAAGTTTGCACGGGAAACTTTTACTCTGTTTTCTCAGTCTGTTTCCTAGTGCCGGTTTCAAGTTCCTGCAGTTTTCACTTTAAAACCGAGTTGGAGCTAGTACCTCCCCATATATATGTATGGAGTGGAGTTTGCAAGTTGAAAGAAACTTTGTGTTCCCTACAAGCTATGTGAAGGACGGTTTTCACACACACTTATCTCTCAGAACTTAGCATGTGGAGAGAAGTTCGTTCATCTAGCACCAAGGGAAACTGGTTGCAGGAGAAACTTTTACATCTGGTTTCTCAGTCTGTTTCCAAGTGCCGTTTTGAAGTTCCTGCAGTTTTCACTGTAAATCTGATTTGGAGCTAGTACCTGCCCATATAAATGTATGGAGTGGAGTTTGCAACCGAAAAGAATCTTTGTGTTCCCAACAAGATAGGTGAAGGACGGCTTTCACACACACTTATCTTTCAGAACTGAGCATATGGAGAGAATTTCGTTCTTCTAGGACCAAAGGGAACTGGTTGCAGGTGAAACTGTTACTCTGGTTTCTCAGTCTGTTTCCTAGTGCCGGTTTGAATTTCCTGCAGTTTTCACTGAAAAACGGATTTGGAGCTAGTTCCTCGCCATATATATGTATGGAGTGGAGATTGCAACTGAAAAGAAACTGTGTTCCCATCAAGCTAGGTTAAGGACGGCTTTCACACACAATTATCTCTCAGAACTGAGCATGTGCAGAGACGTTCGTTCAACTAGTACCAAGGGAAAAGTTTGCAGGAGAAACTTTTACGCTGGTTTCTCAGTCTGTTTACTAGTTCCGGTTTGAAGTTCTTGCAGTTTTCACTGTAAAACCGAGTTGGAGCATGTACCTCCCCATATATATGTATGGAGTTGAGTTTGCAAATGTAAAGATACTTTGTGTTCCCAACAAGCTTGATAAAGGACGGCTTTCACACACACTTATCTCTCAGAACTGAGCATGTGGAGAGACTTTCGTTCATCTACCACCAAGGGAACGGGTTGCAGGAGAAACCTTTACTCTGGTTTCTCAGTCTGTTTCCTAGTGGCAGTTTGAATTTCCTGCAGTTTTCACTGTAAAACCGACTTGGAGCTAGTAACTCCCCATATATATGTATGGAGTGGAGTTTGCAGCTGAAAAGAAACTTTGTGTTCCCAACAAGCTAGGTGAAGGACGGCTTTCACACACACTTATCTCTCAGAACTGAGCAGGTGGAGAGACGTTCGTTCATCTAGCACTAAGGGTATGGGTTGCTGGAATAACTTTACTCTGGTTTCTCAGTTTTCTCCTAGTGCCTGTTTTAATTTCCTGCAGTTTTCACTGTAAAACCGAGTTGGAGCTATTAACTCCCCATATATATGTATGGAGTGAAGTTTGCAAGTGAAAGGAAACTTTGTGTTCCCAAAAAGCTTGGTGAAGGGCAGCTTTCACACACACATATCTCTCAGATCTGAGCATGTGGAGAGACGTTCGTTCATCTAGCACCAAGTGAACGGGTTGCAGGAGAAACTGTTACTCTGGTTTCTCAGTCTGTTTCCTAGTGCCAGTTTGAAGTTCCTGCATTTTTCACTGTAAAACAGATTTGGACCTAGTACCTCCACATATATATGTATGGAGTCGAGTTTGCAATTGAAAAAAATTCTTTGTTTTCCCAACAAGCATAGTGAAGGACGGATTTCACACACACTTATCTCTCAGAACTTAGCATGTGGAGAGACGTTCGTTCATCTAGCACCAAGGGAACGGGTTGCAAGCGAAACTTTCACTCTGGTTTCTCAGTCTGTTTCCTAGTGCTGGTTTGAAGTTCCTGCAGTTTACACTGTAAAATTGAGTTGGAGCTAGTACCTCCCCATATATATGTATGGAGTGGAGTTTTCAAGTTAAAAGAAACTTTGTGTTCCCTACAAGCTATGTGAAGGACGGTTTTCACACACACTTATCTCTCAGAACTTAGCATGTGGAGAGACGTTCGTTCATCTAGCACCAAGGGAACGGGTTGCAGGAGAAACTGTTACTCTGGTTTCTCAGTCTATTTCCAAGTGCCGTTTTGAAGTTCCTGCAGTTTTCACTGTAAATCTGATTTGGAGCTAGTACCTCCCCATATAAATGTATGGAGTGGAGTTTGCAACCGAAAAGAATCTTTGTGTTCCCAACAAGATAGGTGAAGGACGGCTTTCACACACACTTATCTTTCAGAACTGAGCATATGGAGAGAATTTCGTTCTTCTAGGACCAAGGGAACTGTTTGCAGGTGAAACTGTTACTCTGGTTTCTCAGTCTGTTTCCTAGTTCCGGTTTGAAGTTCCTGCAGTTTTCACTGAAAAACCGATTTGGAGCTAGTTCCTCCCCATATATATGTATGGAGTGGAGATTGCAACTGAAAAGAAACTGTGTTCCCAACAAGCTAGGTTAAGGACGGCTTTCACACACAATTATCTCTCAGAACTGAGCATGTGGACAAACTTTCGTTCACCTAGCACCAAGGGAACGGGTTGCAGGAGAAACTTTTACTCTGCATTCTCAGTCTGTTTCCTAGTGCCAGTTTTAAGTTCCTGCAGTTTTCACTGTAAAACCGTGTTGGAGCTAGTACCACCCCATATATATGTATGGAGAGGTGTTTGCAACTGAAAAGAAACTTTGTGTTCCCAACAAGCTAGGTGAAGGAAGGCTTTCAAACACAATTATCTCTCAGAACTGAGCATGTGCAGAGACGTTCGTTCAACTAGTATCAAGGGAAAAGTTTGCACGGGAAACTTTTACTCTGGTTTCTCAGTCTGTTTCCTAGTGCCGGTTTGAAGTTCTTGCAGTTTTCACTGTAAAACAGAGTTGGAGCTTGTACCTCCCCATATATATGTATGGAGTTGAGTTTGCAACTGTAAAGATACTTTGTGTTCCCAACAAGCTTGGTAAAGGACGGCTTTCACACACACTTACCTCTCAGAACTGAACATGTGGAGAGACTTTTCTTCATCTAGCAAAAAGGGAACGGGTTGAAGGAGAAACATTTACTCCGGTTTCTCAGTCTGTTTCCTAGTGCCGGTTTGAAGTTCCTGCAGTTTTCACTTTAAAACCGAGTTGGAGCTTGTACCTCCCCATATATATGTATGGAGTGGAGTTTGCAAGTGAAAAGAATCTTTGTGTTCCCAGCAAGCTAGGTGAAGGACGGCTTTCACACACACTTATCTCTCAGAACTTAGCATGTGGAGAGACGTTCGTTCATCTAGCAAAAAGGGAACGGGTTGAAGGAGAAACATTTACACCGGTTTCTCAGCCTTTTTCCTAGTGCCGGTTTGAAGTTCCTGCAGTTTACACTGTAAAATTGAGTTGGAGCTCGTACCTCCCCATATATATGTATGGAGTGGAGTTTGCAAGTTGAAAGAAACTTTGTGTTCCCTACAAGCTATGTGAAGGACGGTTTTCACACACACTTATCTCTCAGAACTTAGCATGTGGAGAGACGTTCGTTCATCTAGCACCAAGGGAACGGGTTGCAGGAGAAACTTTTACTCTGCTTTCTCAGTCTGTTTCCAAGTGCCGTTTTGAAGTTCCTGCAGTTTTCACTGTAAATCTGATTTGGAGCTAGTACCTCCCCATATAAATGTATGGAGTGGAGTTTGCAACCGAAAAGAATCTTTGTGTTCCCAACAAGATAGGTGAAGGACGGCTTTCACACACACTTATCTTTCAGAACTGAGCATATGGAGAGAATTTCGTTCTTCTAGGACCAAGGGAACTGGTTGCAGGTGAAACTGTTACTCTGGTTTCTCATTCTGTTTCCTAGTGCCGGTTTGAAGTTCCTGCAGTTTTCACTGAAAAACGGATTTGGAGCTAGTTCCTCCCCATATATATGTATGGAGTGGAGATTGCAACTGAAAAGAAACTGTGTTCCCAACAAGCTAGGTTAAGGACGGCTTTCACACACAATTATCTCTCAGATCTGAGCATGTGAACAAAAGTTCGTTCACCTAGCACCAAGGGAACGGGTTGCAGGAGAATCTTTTACTCTGCATTCTCAGTCTGTTTCCTAGTGCCAGTTTTAAGTTCCTGCAGTTTTCACTGTAAAACCGAGTTGGAGCTAGTACCACCCCATATATATTTATGGAGAGGAGTTTGCAACTGAAAAGAAACTTTGTGTTCCCAACAAGTTAGATGAAGGAAGGCTTTCAAACACACTTATCTCTCAGAACTGAGCATGTGCAGAGATGTTCGTTCAACTAGTACCAAGGGAAAAGTTTGCAGGAGAAACTTTTACGCTGGTTTCTCAGTCTGTTTACTACTTCCGGTTTGAAGTTCTTGCAGTTTTCACTGTAAAACCGAGTTGGAGCATGTACCTCCCCATATATATGTATGGAGTTGAGTTTGCAAGTGTAAAGATACTTTGTGTTCCCAACAAGCTTGGTAAAGGACGGCTTTCACACACACTTACCTCTCAGAACTGAGCATGTGGAGAGACGTTCTTTCATCTACCACCAAGGGAACGGGTTGCAGGAGAAACCTTTACTCTGATTTCTCAGTCTGTTTCCTAGTGGCAGTTTGAATTTCCTGCAGTTTTCACTGTAAAACAGACTTGGAGATAGTAACTCCCCATATATATGTATGGAGTGGAGTTTGCAGCTGAAAAGAAACTTTGTGTTCCCAACAAGCTAGGTCAAGGACGGCTTTCACACACACTTATCTCTCAGAACAGAGCAGGTGGAGAGACGTTCGTTCATCTAGCACAAAGGGTACGGGTTGCTGTAATAACTTTACTCTGGTTTCTCAGTTTTCTCCTCGTGCCTGTTTTAAGTTCCTGCAGTTTTCACTGTAAAACCGATTTGGAGCTATTAACTCCCCATATATATGTATGGAGTGAAGTTTGCAAGTGAAAAGAAACTTTGTGTTCCAAACAAGCTTGGTGAAGGGCAGCTTTCACACACACATATCTCTCAGAACTGAGCATGTGGAGAGACGTTCGTTCATCTAGCACCAAGTGAACGGGTTGCAGGAGAAACTGTTACTCTGGTTTCTCAGTCTGTTTCCTAGTGCCAGTTTGAAGTTCCTGCATTTTTCACTGTAAAACAGATTTGGACCTAGTACCTCCCCATATATATGTATGGAGTCGAGCTTGCAATTGAAAAAAATCTTTGTTTTCCCAACAAGCATAGTGAAGGACGGATTTCACACACACTTATCTCTCAGAACTTAGCATGTGGAGAGACGTTCGTTCATCTAGCACCAAGGGAACGGGTTGCAAGAGAAACTTTCACTCTGGTTTCTCAGTCTGTTTCCTAGTGCTGGTTTGAAGTTCCTGCAGTTTACACTGTAAAATTGAGTTGGAGCTAGTACCTCCCCATATATATGTATGGAATGGAGTTTGCAAGTTAAAAGAAACTTTGTGTTCCCTACAAGCTATGTGAAGGACGGTTTTCACACACACTTATCTCTCAGAACTTAGCATGTGGAGAGACGTTCGTTCATCTAGCACCAAGGGAACGGGTTGCAGGAGAAACTTTTACTCTGGTTTCTCAGTCTATTTCCAAGTGCCGTTTTGAAGTTCCTGCAGTTTTCACTGTAAATCTGATTTGGAGCTAGTACCCCCCCATATAAATGTATGGAGTGGAGTTTGCAACCGAAAAGAATTTTTGTGTTCCCAACAAGATAGGTGAAGGACGGCTTTCACACACACTTATCTTTCAGAACTGAGCATATGGAGAGAATTTCGTTCTTCTAGGACCAAGGGAACTGTTTGCAGGTGAAACTGTTACTCTGGTTTCTCAGTCTGTTTCCTAGTGCCGGTTTGAAGTTCCTGCAGTTTTCACTGAAAAACCGATTTGGAGCTAGTTCCTCCCCATATATATGTATGGGGTGGAGATTGCAACTGAAAAGAAACTGTGTTCCCAACAAGCTAGGTTAAGGACGGCTTTCACACACAATTATCTCTCAGACCTGAGCATGTGGACAAACTTTCGTTCACCTAGCACCAAGGGAACGGGTTGCAGGAGAAACTTTTACTCTGATTTCTCAGTTTGTTTCCTAGTGCCGGTTTGAAGTTCCTGCAGTTTTCACTGTAAAACCGAGTTGGAGCTAGTACCTCCCCATATATATATATGGAGTGGAGTTTGCAACTGAAAAGAATCTTTGTATTCATAACAAGCTAGGTGAAACACGGCTTTCACACACACTTATCTCTCAGAAATGAAAATGTGGAGAGACGTTCTTTCATCTAGCACCAAGGGAACGGGTTGCAGGAGAAACTTTTACTCTGTTTCTCAGTCTGTTTCCTAGTGCCAGTTTTAACTTCCTGCAGTTTTCACTGTAAAACCGAGTTGGAGCTAGTACCACCCCATATATATGTATGGAGAGGAGTTTGCAACTGAAAAGAAACTTTGTGATCCCAACAAGCTAGGTGAAGTAAGGCTTTCAAACACACTTATCTCTCAGAACTGAGCATGTGCAGAGACGTTCGTTCAACTATTACCAAGGGAAAAGTTTGCACGGGAAACTTTTACTCTGGTTTCTCAGTCTTTTTCCTAGTGCCTGTTTTAAGTTCCTGCAGTTTTCACTGTAAAACCGAGTTGGAGCTATTAACTCCCCATATATATGTATGGAGTGGAGTTTGCAAGTGAAAAGAAACTTTGTGTTCCCAACAAGCTTGGTGAAGGACAGCTTTCACACACACATATCTCTCAGAACTGAGCATGTGGAGAGACGTTCGTTCATCTAGCACCAAGTGAACGGGTTGCAGGAGAAAATTTTACTCTGGTTTCTCAGTCTGTTTCCTAGTGCCAGTTTGAAGTTCCTGCATTTTTCGCTGTAAAACAGATTTGCACCTTTTACCTCCCCATATATATGTATGGAGTGGAGTTTGCAATTGAAAAAAATCTTTGTTTTCCCAACATGCCTAGTGAAGGACGGATTTCACACACACTTATCTCTCAGAACTTAGCATGTGGAGAGACGTTCGTTCATCTAGCACCAAGGGAACGTGTTGCAAGAGAAACTTTCACTCTGGTTTCTCAGTCTGTTTCATAGTGCCGGTTTGAAGTTCCTGCAGTTTTCACTTTAAAACCGAGTTGGAGCTTGTACCTCCCCATATATATGTATGGAGTGGAGTTTGCAAGTGAAAAGAAACTTAGTGTTCCCAACAAGCTATGTGAAGGACGGCTTTCACACACACTTATCTCTCAGAACTTAGCATGTGGAGAGACGTTCGTTCATCTAGCACCAAGGGAAAGGGTTGCAGGAGAAACTTTTACTCTGGATTCTCAGTCTGTTTCCAAGTGCCGGTTTGAAGTTCCTGCAGTTTTCACTGTAAATCTGTTTTGGAGCTAGTACCTCCCCATATAAATGTATGGAGTGGAGTTTGCAACCGAAAAGAATCTTTGTGTTCCAAACAAGATAGGTGAAGGACGGCTTTCACACACACTTATCTTTCAGAACTGAGCATATGGAAAGAATTTCGTTCATCTAGGGACAAGGGAACTAGTTGCAGGAGAAACTGTTACTCTGGTTTCTCAGTCTGTTTCCTAGTGCCAGTTTGAAGTTCCTGCAGTTTTCACTGTAAAACCGAGTTGGAGCTAGTACCTCCCCATATATATGTATGGAGTGGAGTTTGCAACTGAAAAGAATCTTTGTATTCCCAACAAGCTAGGTGAAACCCAGAGTTCACACACACTTACCTCTCAGAAATGAAAATGTGGAGAGACGTTCTTTCATCTAGCACCAAGGGAATGGGTTGAAGGAGAAACTTTTACTCTGTTTTCTCAGTCTGTTTCCTAGTGCCAGTTTTAAGTTCCTGCAGTTTTCACTGTAAAACCGAGTTGGAGCTAGTACCACCCCATATATATGTATGGAGAGGAGTTTGCAACTGAAAAGAAACTTTGTGTTCCCAACAAGCTAAGTGAAGGAAGGCTTTCAAACACACTTATCTCTCAGAACTGAGCATGTGCAGAGAAGTTCGTTCAACTAGTACCAAGGGAAAAGTTTGCAGGGGAAAATTTTACTCTGGTTTCTCAGTCCGTTTCCTAGTGCCGGTTTGAAGTTCTTGCAGTTTTCACTGTAAAACAGAGTTGGAGCTTGTACCACCCCATATATATGTATGGAGTGGAGTTTGCAAGTGTAAAGATTCTTTGTGTTCCGAACAAGCTTGGTAAAGGACGGCTTTCACACACACTTACCTCTCAGAACTGAGCATGTGGAGAGACTTTTCTTCCTCTAGCAAAAAGGGAACGGGTTGAAGGAGAAATATTTACTCCGGTTTCTCAGTCTGTTTCCTAGTGCCATTTTGAAGTTCCTTCAGTTTTCACTGTAAAACCGTGTTGGAGCTTGTAACTCCTCATACATATGTATGGAGTGTGTTTGCAACTGAAAAGAAACTTTGTGTTCTCAACAAGCTAGGTGAAGGACGGCTTTCACACACACTTATCTCTCAGAACTGAGCATGTGGAGAGACGTTCGTTCATCTAGCACTAAGGGTACGGTTTGCTGGAATAACTTTTACTCTGGTTTCTCAGTCTGTTTCCTAGTGCCTGTTTTAACTTCCTGCAGTTTTCACTGTAAAACCGATTTGGAGATTTTAAATCCCCATATATATGTATGGAGTGGAGTTTGCAAGTGAAAAGAAACTTTGTGTTCCCAACAAGCTTCTTGAAGGACAGCTTTCACACACACATATCTCTCAGAACTGAGCATGTGGAGAGACGTTCGTTCATCTAGCACCAAGTGAACGGGTTGCAGGAGAAACTTTTACTTTGGTTTCTCAGTCTGTTTCCTAGTGCCAGTTTGAAGTTCCTGCATTTTTCACTGTGAAACAGAGTTGGACCTAGTACCTACCCATATATATGTATTGAGTGGAGTTTGCAATTGAAAAAAATCTTTGTTTTCCCAACAAGCAAAGTGAAGGACGGATTTCACACACACTTATCTCTCAGAACTTAGCATGTGGAGAGACGTTCGTTCATCTAGCACCTAGGGAACGGATTGCAGGGGAAACTATTACTCTGGTTTCTCAGTCTGTTTCCTAGTGCCGGTTTGAAGTTCCTGCAGTTTTCACTGTAAAACCGAGTTGGAGCTAGTACCTCCCCATATATATGTATGGAGTGGAGTTTGCAACTGAAAAGAAACTTTGTGTTCCCAACAAGCTAGGTGAAAGACAGCTTTCACACACACTTATCTCTCAGAACTGAGCATGTGGAGAGAAGTTCTTTCATCTAGCACCAGGGGAACGGGTTGCAGGAGAAACTTTTACTCTGCATTCTCAGTCTGTTTCCTAGTGCCAGTTTTTAGTTCCTGCAGTTTTCACTGTAAAACCGTGTTGGAGCTAGTACCACCCCATATATATGTATGGAGAGGAGTTTGCAACTGAAAAGAAACTTTGTGTTCCCAACAAGCTAGGTGAAGGAAGGCTTTCAAACAGAATTTTCTCTCAGAACTGAGCATGTGCAGAGACGTTCGTTCAACTAGTATCAAGGGAAAAGTTTGCACGGGAAACTTTTACTCTGGTTTCTCAGTCTGTTTCCTAGTGCCGGTTTGAAGTTCTTGCAGTTTTCACTGTAAAACAGAGTTGGAGCTTGTACCTCCCCATATATATGTATGGAGTTGAGTTTGCAAGTGTAAAGATACTTTGTGTTCCCAACAAGCTTGGTAAAGGACGGCTTTCACACACACTTACCTCTCAGATCTGAGCATGTGGAGAGACTTTTCTTCATCTAGCAAAAAGGGAACGGGTTGAAGGAGAAACATTTACTCCGGTTTCTCAGTCTGTTTCCTAGTGCCGGTTTGAAGTTCCTGCAGTTTTCACTTTAAAACCGAGTTGGAGCTTGTACCACCCCATATATATGTATGGAGTGGAGTTTGCAACTGAAAAGAAACTTTGTGTTCCCAGCAAGCTAGGTGAAGGACGGCTTTCACACACACTTATCTCTCAGAACTTAGCATGTGGAGAGACGTTCGTTCATCTAGCACCAAGGGAACGGGTTGCAGGAGAAACTTTTACTCTGGTTTCTCAGTCTATTTCCAGTGCCGTTTTGAAGTTCCTGCAGTTTTCACTGTAAATCTGATTTGGAGCTAGTACCACCCCATATAAATGTATGGAGTGGAGTTTGCAACTGAAAAGAATCTTTGTGTTCCCAACAAGATAGGTGAAGGACGGCTTTCACACACACTTATCTTTCAGAACTGAGCATATGGAGAGAATTTCGTTCTTCTAGGACCAAGGGAACTGTTTGCAGGTGAAACTGTTACTCTGGTTTCTCAGTCTGTTTCCTAGTGCCGGTTTGAAGTTCCTGCAGTTTTCACTGAAAAACCGATTTGGAGCTATTTCCTCCCCATATATATGTATGGAGTGGAGATTGCAACTGAAAAGAAACTGTGTTCCCAACAAGATAGGTGAAGGACGGCTTTCACACACACTTATCTTTCAGAACTGAGCATATGGAGAGAATTTCGTTCTTCTAGGACCAAGGGAACTGGTTGCAGGTGAAACTGTTACTCTGGTTTCTCAGTCTGTTTCCTAGTGCCGGTTTGAAGTTCCTGCAGTTTACACTGTAAAATTGAGTTGGAGCTCGTACCTCCCCATATATATGTATGGAGTGGAGTTTGCAAGTTGAAAGAAACTTTGTGTTCCCTACAAGCTATGTGAAGGACGGTTTTCACACACACTTATCTCTCAGAACTTAGCATGTGGAGAGACGTTCGTTCATCTAGCACCAAGGGAACGGGTTGCAGGAGAAACTTTTACTCTGCTTTCTCAGTCTGTTTCCAAGTGCCGTTTTGAAGTTCCTGCAGTTTTCACTGTAAATCTGATTTGGAGCTAGTACCTCCCCATATAAATGTATGGAGTGGAGTTTGCAACCGAAAAGAATCTTTGTGTTCCCAACAAGATAGGTGAAGGACGGCTTTCACACACACTTATCTTTCAGAACTGAGCATATGGAGAGAATTTCGTTCTTCTAGGACCAAGGGAACTGGTTGCAGGTGAAACTGTTACTCTGGTTTCTCATTCTGTTTCCTAGTGCCGGTTTGAAGTTCCTGCAGTTTTCACTGAAAAACGGATTTGGAGCTAGTTCCTCCCCATATATATGTATGGAGTGGAGATTGCAACTGAAAAGAAACTGTGTTCCCAACAAGCTAGGTTAAGGACGGCTTTCACACACAATTATCTCTCAGATCTGAGCATGTGAACAAAAGTTCGTTCACCTAGCACCAAGGGAACGGGTTGCAGGAGAATCTTTTACTCTGCATTCTCAGTCTGTTTCCTAGTGCCAGTTTTAAGTTCCTGCAGTTTTCACTGTAAAACCGAGTTGGAGCTAGTACCACCCCATATATATTTATGGAGAGGAGTTTGCAACTGAAAAGAAACTTTGTGTTCCCAACAAGTTAGATGAAGGAAGGCTTTCAAACACACTTATCTCTCAGAACTGAGCATGTGCAGAGATGTTCGTTCAACTAGTACCAAGGGAAAAGTTTGCAGGAGAAACTTTTACGCTGGTTTCTCAGTCTGTTTACTACTTCCGGTTTGAAGTTCTTGCAGTTTTCACTGTAAAACCGAGTTGGAGCATGTACCTCCCCATATATATGTATGGAGTTGAGTTTGCAAGTGTAAAGATACTTTGTGTTCCCAACAAGCTTGGTAAAGGACGGCTTTCACACACACTTACCTCTCAGAACTGAGCATGTGGAGAGACGTTCTTTCATCTACCACCAAGGGAACGGGTTGCAGGAGAAACCTTTACTCTGATTTCTCAGTCTGTTTCCTAGTGGCAGTTTGAATTTCCTGCAGTTTTCACTGTAAAACAGACTTGGAGATAGTAACTCCCCATATATATGTATGGAGTGGAGTTTGCAGCTGAAAAGAAACTTTGTGTTCCCAACAAGCTAGGTCAAGGACGGCTTTCACACACACTTATCTCTCAGAACAGAGCAGGTGGAGAGACGTTCGTTCATCTAGCACAAAGGGTACGGGTTGCTGTAATAACTTTACTCTGGTTTCTCAGTTTTCTCCTCTGTGCCTGTTTTAAGTTCCTGCAGTTTTCACTGTAAAACCGATTTGGAGCTATTAACTCCCCATATATATGTATGGAGTGAAGTTTGCAAGTGAAAAGAAACTTTGTGTTCCAAACAAGCTTGGTGAAGGGCAGCTTTCACACACACATATCTCTCAGAACTGAGCATGTGGAGAGACGTTCGTTCATCTAGCACCAAGTGAACGGGTTGCAGGAGAAACTGTTACTCTGGTTTCTCAGTCTGTTTCCTAGTGCCAGTTTGAAGTTCCTGCATTTTTCACTGTAAAACAGATTTGGACCTAGTACCTCCCCATATATATGTATGGAGTCGAGCTTGCAATTGAAAAAAATCTTTGTTTTCCCAACAAGCATAGTGAAGGACGGATTTCACACACACTTATCTCTCAGAACTTAGCATGTGGAGAGACGTTCGTTCATCTAGCACCAAGGGAACGGGTTGCAAGAGAAACTTTCACTCTGGTTTCTCAGTCTGTTTCCTAGTGCTGGTTTGAAGTTCCTGCAGTTTACACTGTAAAATTGAGTTGGAGCTAGTACCTCCCCATATATATGTATGGAATGGAGTTTGGCAAGTTAAAAGAAACTTTGTGTTCCCTACAAGCTATGTGAAGGACGGTTTTCACACACACTTATCTCTCAGAACTTAGCATGTGGAGAGACGTTCGTTCATCTAGCACCAAGGGAACGGGTTGCAGGAGAAACTTTTACTCTGGTTTCTCAGTCTATTTCCAAGTGCCGTTTTGAAGTTCCTGCAGTTTTCACTGTAAATCTGATTTGGAGCTAGTACCTCCCCATATAAATGTATGGAGTGGAGTTTGCAACCGAAAAGAATTTTTGTGTTCCCAACAAGATAGGTGAAGGACGGCTTTCACACACACTTATCTTTCAGAACTGAGCATATGGAGAGAATTTCGTTCTTCTAGGACCAAGGGAACTGTTTGCAGGTGAAACTGTTACTCTGGTTTCTCAGTCTGTTTCCTAGTGCCGGTTTGAAGTTCCTGCAGTTTTCACTGAAAAACCGATTTGGAGCTAGTTCCTCCCCATATATATGTATGGAGTGGAGATTGCAACTGAAAAGAAACTGTGTTCCCAACAAGCTAGGTTAAGGACGGCTTTCACACACAATTATCTCTCAGACCTGAGCATGTGGACAAACTTTCGTTCACCTAGCACCAAGGGAACGGGTTGCAGGAGAAACTTTTACTCTGGTTTCTCAGTTTGTTTCCTAGTGCCGGTTTGAAGTTCCTGCAGTTTTCACTGTAAAACCGAGTTGGAGCTAGTACCTCCCCATATATATATATGGAGTGGAGTTTGCAACTGAAAAGAATCTTTGTATTCATAACAAGCTAGGTGAAACACGGCTTTCACACACAGTTATCTCTCAGAAATGAAAATGTGGAGAGACGTTCTTTCATCTAGCACCAAGGGAACGGGTTGCAGGAGAAACTTTTACTCTGTTTTCTCAGTCTGTTTCCTAGTGCCAGTTTTAACTTCCTGCAGTTTTCACTGTAAAACCGAGTTGGAGCTAGTACCACCCCATATATATGTATGGAGAGGAGTTTGCAACTGAAAAGAAACTTTGTGATCCCAACAAGCTAGGTGAAGTAAGGCTTTCAAACACACTTATCTCTCAGAACTGAGCATGTGCAGAGACGTTCGTTCAACTATTACCAAGGGAAAAGTTTGCACGGGAAACTTTTACTCTGGTTTCTCAGTCTTTTTCCTAGTGCCTGTTTTAAGTTCCTGCAGTTTTCACTGTAAAACCGAGTTGGAGCTATTAACTCCCCATATATATGTATGGAGTGGAGTTTGCAAGTGAAAAGAAACTTTGTGTTCCCAACAAGCTTGGTGAAGGACAGCTTTCACACACACATATCTCTCAGAACTGAGCATGTGGAGAGACGTTCGTTCATCTAGCACCAAGTGAACGGGTTGCAGGAGAAAATTTTACTCTGGTTTCTCAGTCTGTTTCCTAGTGCCAGTTTGAAGTTCCTGCATTTTTCGCTGTAAAACAGATTTGCACCTAGTACCTCCCCATATATATGTATGGAGTGGAGTTTGCAATTGAAAAAAATCTTTGTTTTCCCAACATGCCTAGTGAAGGACGGATTTCACACACACTTATCTCTCAGAACTTAGCATGTGGAGAGACGTTCGTTCATCTAGCACCAAGGGAACGTGTTGCAAGAGAAACTTTCACTCTGGTTTCTCAGTCTGTTTCATAGTGCCGGTTTGAAGTTCCTGCAGTTTTCACTTTAAAACCGAGTTGGAGCTTGTACCTCCCCATATATATGTATGGAGTGGAGTTTGCAAGTGAAAAGAAACTTAGTGTTCCCAACAAGCTATGTGAAGGACGGCTTTCACACACACTTATCTCTCAGAACTTAGCATGTGGAGAGACGTTCGTTCATCTAGCACCAAGGGAAAGGGTTGCAGGAGAAACTTTTACTCTGGATTCTCAGTCTGTTTCCAAGTGCCGGTTTGAAGTTCCTGCAGTTTTCACTGTAAATCTGTTTTGGAGCTAGTACCTCCCCATATAAATGTATGGAGTGGAGTTTGCAACCGAAAAGAATCTTTGTGTTCCAAACAAGATAGGTGAAGGACGGCTTTCACACACACTTATCTTTCAGAACTGAGCATATGGAGAGAATTTCGTTCATCTAGGGACAAGGGAACTAGTTGCAGGAGAAACTGTTACTCTGGTTTCTCAGTCTGTTTCCTAGTGCCAGTTTGAAGTTCCTGCAGTTTTCACTGTAAAACCGAGTTGGAGCTAGTACCTCCCCATATATATGTATGGAGTGGAGTTTGCAACTGAAAAGAATCTTTGTATTCCCAACAAGCTAGGTGAAACCCAGAGTTCACACACACTTACCTCTCAGAAATGAAAATGTGGAGAGACGTTCTTTCATCTAGCACCAAGGGAATGGGTTGAAGGAGAAACTTTTACTCTGTTTTCTCAGTCTGTTTCCTAGTGCCAGTTTTAAGTTCCTGCAGTTTTCACTGTAAAACCGAGTTGGAGCTAGTACCACCCCATATATATGTATGGAGAGGAGTTTGCAACTGAAAAGAAACTTTGTGTTCCCAACAAGCTAAGTGAAGGAAGGCTTTCAAACACACTTATCTCTCAGAACTGAGCATGTGCAGAGAAGTTCGTTCAACTAGTACCAAGGGAAAAGTTTGCAGGGGAAAATTTTACTCTGGTTTCTCAGTCCGTTTCCTAGTGCCGGTTTGAAGTTCTTGCAGTTTTCACTGTAAAACAGAGTTGGAGCTTGTACCACCCCATATATATGTATGGAGTGGAGTTTGCAAGTGTAAAGATTCTTTGTGTTCCGAACAAGCTTGGTAAAGGACGGCTTTCACACACACTTACCTCTCAGAACTGAGCATGTGGAGAGACTTTTCTTCCTCTAGCAAAAAGGGAACGGGTTGAAGGAGAAATATTTACTCCGGTTTCTCAGTCTGTTTCCTAGTGCCATTTTGAAGTTCCTTCAGTTTTCACTGTAAAACCGTGTTGGAGCTTGTAACTCCTCATACATATGTATGGAGTGTGTTTGCAACTGAAAAGAAACTTTGTGTTCTCAACAAGCTAGGTGAAGGACGGCTTTCACACACACTTATCTCTCAGAACTGAGCATGTGGAGAGACGTTCGTTCATCTAGCACTAAGGGTACGGTTTGCTGGAATAACTTTTACTCTGGTTTCTCAGTCTGTTTCCTAGTGCCTGTTTTAACTTCCTGCAGTTTTCACTGTAAAACCGATTTGGAGCTATTAAATCCCCATATATATGTATGGAGTGGAGTTTGCAAGTGAAAAGAAACTTTGTGTTCCCAACAAGCTTCTTGAAGGACAGCTTTCACACACACATATCTCTCAGAACTGAGCATGTGGAGAGACGTTCGTTCATCTAGCACCAAGTGAACGGGTTGCAGGAGAAACTTTTACTTTGGTTTCTCAGTCTGTTTCCTAGTGCCAGTTTGAAGTTCCTGCATTTTTCACTGTGAAACAGAGTTGGACCTAGTACCTACCCATATATATGTATTGAGTGGAGTTTGCAATTGAAAAAAATCTTTGTTTTCCCAACAAGCAAAGTGAAGGACGGATTTCACACACACTTATCTCTCAGAACTTAGCATGTGGAGAGACGTTCGTTCATCTAGCACCTAGGGAACGGATTGCAGGGGAAACTATTACTCTGGTTTCTCAGTCTGTTTCCTAGTGCCGGTTTGAAGTTCCTGCAGTTTTCACTGTAAAACCGAGTTGGAGCTAGTACCTCCCCATATATATGTATGGAGTGGAGTTTGCAACTGAAAAGAAACTTTGTGTTCCCAACAAGCTAGGTGAAAGACAGCTTTCACACACACTTATCTCTCAGAACTGAGCATGTGGAGAGAAGTTCTTTCATCTAGCACCAGGGGAACGGGTTGCAGGAGAAACTTTTACTCTGCATTCTCAGTCTGTTTCCTAGTGCCAGTTTTTAGTTCCTGCAGTTTTCACTGTAAAACCGTGTTGGAGCTAGTACCACCCCATATATATGTATGGAGAGGAGTTTGCAACTGAAAAGAAACTTTGTGTTCCCAACAAGCTAGGTGAAGGAAGGCTTTCAAACAGAATTTTCTCTCAGAACTGAGCATGTGCAGAGACGTTCGTTCAACTAGTATCAAGGGAAAAGTTTGCACGGGAAACTTTTACTCTGGTTTCTCAGTCTGTTTCCTAGTGCCGGTTTGAAGTTCTTGCAGTTTTCACTGTAAAACAGAGTTGGAGCTTGTACCTCCCCATATATATGTATGGAGTTGAGTTTGCAAGTGTAAAGATACTTTGTGTTCCCAACAAGCTTGGTAAAGGACGGCTTTCACACACACTTACCTCTCAGATCTGAGCATGTGGAGAGACTTTTCTTCATCTAGCAAAAAGGGAACGGGTTGAAGGAGAAACATTTACTCCGGTTTCTCAGTCTGTTTCCTAGTGCCGGTTTGAAGTTCCTGCAGTTTTCACTTTAAAACCGAGTTGGAGCTTGTACCACCCCATATATATGTATGGAGTGGAGTTTGCAACTGAAAAGAAACTTTGTGTTCCCAGCAAGCTAGGTGAAGGACGGCTTTCACACACACTTATCTCTCAGAACTTAGCATGTGGAGAGACGTTCGTTCATCTAGCACCAAGGGAACGGGTTGCAGGAGAAACTTTTACTCTGGTTTCTCAGTCTATTTCCAAGTGCCGTTTTGAAGTTCCTGCAGTTTTCACTGTAAATCTGATTTGGAGCTAGTACCACCCCATATAAATGTATGGAGTGGAGTTTGCAACTGAAAAGAATCTTTGTGTTCCCAACAAGATAGGTGAAGGACGGCTTTCACACACACTTATCTTTCAGAACTGAGCATATGGAGAGAATTTCGTTCTTCTAGGACCAAGGGAACTGTTTGCAGGTGAAACTGTTACTCTGGTTTCTCAGTCTGTTTCCTAGTGCCGGTTTGAAGTTCCTGCAGTTTTCACTGAAAAACCGATTTGGAGCTATTTCCTCCCCATATATATGTATGGAGTGGAGATTGCAACTGAAAAGAAACTGTGTTCCCAACAAGATAGGTGAAGGACGGCTTTCACACACACTTATCTTTCAGAACTGAGCATATGGAGAGAATTTCGTTCTTCTAGGACCAAGGGAACTGGTTGCAGGTGAAACTGTTACTCTGGTTTCTCAGTCTGTTTCCTAGTGCCGGTTTGAATTTCCTGCAGTTTTCACTGAAAAACGGATTTGGAGCTAGTTCCTCCAAATATATATGTATGGAGTGGAGATTGCAACTGAAAAGGAACTGTGTTCCCATCAAGCTAGGTTAAGGACGGCTTTCACACACAATTATCTCTCAGAACTGAGCATGTGCAGAGACGTTCGTTCAACTAGTACCAAGGGAAAAGTTTGCAGGAGAAACTTTTACGCTGGTTTCTCAGTCTGTTTACTAGTTCCGGTTTGAAGTTCTTGCAGTTTTCACTGTAAAACCGAGTTGGAGCATGTACCTCCCCATATATGTGTATGGAGTGGAGTTTGCAGCTGAAAAGAAACTTTGTGTTCCCAACAAGCTTGGTAAAGGACGGCTTTCACACACACTTATCTCTCAGAACTGAGCATGTGGAGAGACGTTCGTTAATCTACCACCAAGGGAACGGGTTGCAGGAGAAAACTTTACTCTGGTTTCTCAGTCTGTTTCCTAGTGGCATTTGAATTTCCTGCAGTTTTCACTGTAAAACCGACTTGGAGCTAGTAACTCCCCATATATATGTATGGAGTGGAGTTTGCAGCTGAAAAGAAACTTTGTGTTCCCAACAAGCTAGGTGAAGGACGGCTTTCACACACACTTATCTCTCAGAACTGACCAGGTGGAGAGACGTTCGTTCATCTAGCACTAAGGGTATGGGTTGCTGGAATAACTTTACTCTGGTTTCTCAGTTTTCTCCTAGTGCCTGTTTTAAGTTCCTGCAGTTTTCACTGTAAAACCGAGTTGGAGCTATTAACTCCCCATATATATGTATGGAGTGAAGTTTGCAAGTGAAAAGAATCTTTGTGTTCCCAACAAGCTTGGTGAAGGGCAGCTTTCACACACACATATCTCTCAGAACTGAGCATGTGGAGAGACGTTCGTTCATCTAGCACCAAGTGAACGGGTTGCAGGAGAAACTTTTACTCTGGTTTCTCAGTCTGTTTCCTAGTGCCAGTTTGAAGGTCCTGCATTTTTCACTGTAAAACAGATTTGGACCTAGTACCTCCCCATATATATGTATGGAGTCGAGTTTGCAATTGAAAAAAATCTTTGTTTTCCCAACAAGCATAGTGAAGGACTGATTTCACACACACTTATCTCTCAGAACTTAGCATGTGGAGAGACGTTCGTTCATCTAGCACCAAGGGAACGGGTTGCAAGAGAAACTTTCACTCTGGTTTCTCAGTCTGTTTCCTAGTGCTGGTTTGAAGTTCCTGCAGTTTACACTGTAAAATTGAGTTGGAGCTAGTACCTCCCCATATATATGTATGGAGTGGAGTTTGCAAGTTAAAAGAAACTTTGTGTTCCCTACAAGCTATGTGAAGGACGGTTTTCACACACACTTATCTCTCAGAACTTAGCATGTGGAGAGACGTTCGTTCACCTAGCACCAAGGGAACGTGTTGCAGGAGAAACTTTTACTCTGGTTTCTCAGTCTATTTCCAAGTGCCGTTTTGAAGTTCCTGCAGTTTTCACTGTAAATCTGATTTGGAGCTAGTACCTCCCCATATAAATGTATGGAGTGGAGTTTGCAACCGAAAAGAATCTTTGTGTTCCCAACAAGATAGGTGAAGGACGGCTTTCACACACACTTATCTTTCAGAACTGAGCATATGGAGAGAATTTCGTTCTTCTAGGACCAAGGGAACTGTTTGCAGGTGAAACTGTTACTCTGGTTTCTCAGTCTGTTTCCTAGTGCCGGTTTGAAGTTCCTGCAGTTTTCACTGAAAAACCGATTTGGAGCTAGTTCCTCCCCATATATATGTATGGAGTGGAGATTGCAACTGAAAAGAAACTGTGTTCCCAACAAGCTAGGTAAAGGACGGCTTTCACACACAATTATCTCTCAGACCTGAGCATGTGGACAAACTTTCGTTCACCTAGCACCAAGGGAACGGGTTGCAGGGGAAACTTTTACTCTGCATTCTCAGTCTGTTTCCTAGTGCCAGTTTTAAGTTCCTGCAGTTTTCACTGTAAAACCGTGTTGGAGCTAGTACCACCCCATATATATGTATGGAGAGGAGTTTGCAACTGAAAAGAAACTTTGTGTTCCCAACAAGCTACGTGAAGGAAGGCTTTCAAACACAATTATCTCTCAGAACTGAGCATGTGCAGAGACGTTCGTTCAACTAGTATCAAGGGAAAAGTTTGCACGGGAAACTTTTACTCTGGTTTCTCAGTCTGTTTCCTAGTGCCGGTTTAAAGTTCTTGCAGTTTTCACTGTAAAACAGAGTTGGAGCTTGTACCTCCCCATATATATGTATGGAGTTGAGTTTGCAAGTGTAAAGATACTTTGTGTTCCCAACAAGCTTGGTAAAGGATGGCTTTCACACACACTTACCTCTCAGAACTGAGCATGTGGAGAGACTTTTCTTCATCTAGCCAAAAGGGAACGGGTTGAAGGAGAAACATTTACTCCGGTTTCTCAGTCTGTTTCCTAGTGCCGGTTTGAAGTTCCTGCAGTTTTCACTTTAAAACCGAGTTGGAGCTTGTACCTCCCCATATATATGTATGGAGTGGAGTTTGCAAGTGAAAAGAAACTTTGTGTTCCCAGCAAGCTAGGTGAAGGACGGCTTTCACACACACTTATCTCTCAGAACTTAGCATGTGGAGAGACGTTCGTTCATCTAGCAAAAAGGGAACGGGTTGAAGGAGAAACATTTACACCTGTTTCTCAGCCTTTTTCCTAGTGCCGGATTGAAGTTCCTGCATTTTGCACTGTAAAATTGAGTTGGAGCTAGTACCTCCCCATATATATGTATGGAGTGAAGTTTGCAAGTTGAAAGAAACTTTGTGTTCCCTACAAGCTATGTGAAGGACGGTTTTCACACACACTTATCTCTCAGAACTTAGCATGTGGAGAGACGTTCGTTCATCTAGCACCAAGGGAACGGGTTGCAGGAGAAACTTTTACTCTGGTTTCTCAGTCTGTTTCCAAGTGCCGTTTTGAAGTTCCTGCAGTTTTCACTGTAAATCTGATTTGGAGCTAGTACCTCCCCATATAAATATATGGAGTGGAGTTTGCAACCGAAAAGAATCTTTGTGTTCCCAACAAGATAGGTGAAGGACGGCTTTCACACACACTTATCTTTCAGAACTGAGCATATGGAGAGAATTTCGTTCTTCTAGGAACAAGGGAACTGGTTGCAGGTGAAACTGTTACTCTGGTTTCTCATTCTGTTTCCTAGTGCCGGTTTGATGTTCCTGCAGTTTTCACTGAAAAACGGATTTGGAGCTAGTTCCTCCCCATATATATGTATGGAGTGGAGATTGCAACTGAAAAGAAACTGTGTTCCCAACAAGCTAGGTTAAGGACGGCTTTCACACACAATTATCTCTCAGATCTGAGCATGTGAACAAACGTTCGTTCACCTAGCACCAAGGGAACGGGTTGCAGGAGAAACTTTTACTCTGCTTTCTCAGTCTGTTTCCTAGTGCCAGTTTTAAGTTCCTGCAGTTTTCACTGTAAAACCGAGTTGGAGCTAGTACCACCCCATATATATGTATGGAGAGGAGTTTGCAACTGAAAAGAAACTTTGTGTTCCCAACAAGTTAGATGAAGGAAGGCTTTCAAACACACTTATCTCTCAGAACTGAGCATGTGCAGAGACGTTCGTTCAACTAGTACCAAGGGAAAAGTTTGCAGGAGAAACTTTTACGCTGGTTTCTCAGTCTGTTTACTAGTTCCGGTTTGAAGTTCTTGCAGTTTTCACTGTAAAACCGAGTTGGAGCATGTACCTCCCCATATATATGTATGGAGTTGAGTTTGCAAGTGTAAAGATACTTTGTGTTCCCAACAAGCTTGGTAAAGGACGGCTTTCACACACACTTATCTCTCAGAACTGAGCATGTGGAGAGACGTTCGTTCATCTACCACCAAGGGAACGGGTTGCAGGAGAAACCTATACTCTGGTTTCTCAGTCTGTTTCCTAGTGCCGGTTTGAAGTTCCTGCAGTTTTCACTGTAAAACCGAGTTGGAGCTAGTACCTCCCCATATATATATATGGAGTGGAGTTTGCAACTGAAAAGAATCTTTGTATTCATAACAAGCTAGGTGAAACACGGCTTTCACACACACTTATCTCTCAGAAATGAAAATGTGGAGAGTGTTCTTTCATCTAGCACCAAGGGAAAGGGTTGCAGGAGAAACTTTTACTCTGTTTTCTCAGTCTGTTTCCTAGTGCCAGTTTTAACTTCCTGCAGTTTTCACTGTAAAACCGAGTTGGAGCTAGTACCACCCCATATATATGTATGGAGAGGAGTTTGCAACTGAAAAGAATCTTTGTGATCCCAACAAGCTAGGTGAAGGAAGGCTTTCAAACACACTTATCTCTCAGAACTGAGCATGTGCAGAGACGTTCGTTCAACTATTACCAAGGGAAAAGTTTGCACGGGAAACTTTTACTCTGGTTTCTCAGTCTTTTTCCTAGTGCCTGTTTTAAGTTCCTGCAGTTTTCACTGTAAAACCGAGTTGGAGCTATTAACTCCCCATATATATGTATGGAGTGGAGTTTGCAAGTGAAAAGAAACTTTGTGTTCCCAACAAGCTTGGTGAAGGACAGCTTTCACACACACATATCTCTCAGAACTGAGCATGTGGAGAGACGTTCGTTCATCTAGCACCAAGTGAACGGGTTGCAGGAGAAAATTTTACTCTGGTTTCTCAGTCTGTTTCCAAGTGAAAGTTTGAAGTTCCTGCATTTTTCGCTGTAAAACAGATTTGCACCTAGTACCTCCCCATATATATGTATGGAGTGGAGTTTGCAATTGAAAAAAATCTTTGTTTTCCCAACATGCCTAGTGAAGGACGGATTTCACACACACTTATCTCTCAGAACTTAGCATGTGGAGAGACGTTCGTTCATCTAGCACCAAGGGAACGGGTTGCAAGAGAAACTTTCACTCTGGTTTCTCAGTCTGTTTCATAGTGCCGGTTTGAAGTTCCTGCAGTTTTCACTTTAAAACCGAGTTGGAGCTTGTACCTCCCCATATATATGTATGGATTGGAGTTTGCAAGTGAAAAGAAACTTAGTGTTCCCAACAAGCTAGGTGAAGGACGGCTTTCACACACACTTATCTCTCAGAACTTAGCATGTGGAGAGACGTTCGTTCATCTAGCACCAAGGGAAAGGGTTGCAGGAGAAACTTTTACTCTGGTTTCTCAGTCTGTTTCCAAGTGCCGGTTTGAAGTTCCTGCAGTTTTCACTGTAAATCTGTTTTGGAGCTTGTACCTCCCCATATAAATGTATGGAGTGGAGTTTGCAACCGAAAAGAATCTTTGTGTTCCAAACAAGATAGTTGAAGGACGGCTTTCACACACACTTATCTTTCAGAACTGAGCATATGGAGAGAATTTCGTTCATCTAGGAACAAGGGAACTGGTTGCAGGAGAAACTGTTACTCTGGTTTCTCAGTCTGTTTCCTAGTGCCGGTTTGAAGTTCCTGCAGTTTTCACTGTAAAACCGAGTTGGAGCTAGTACCTCCCCATATATATGTATGGAGTGGAGTTTGCAACTGAAAAGAATCTTTGTATTCCCAACAAGCTAGGTGTAACCCAGAGTTCACACACACTTACCTCTCAGAAATGAAAATGTGGAGAGACGTTCTTTCATCTAGCACCAAGGGAATGGGTTGAAGGAGAAACTTTTACTCTGTTTTCTCAGTCTGTTTCCTAGTGCCAGTTTTAAGTTCCTGCAGTTTTCACTGTAAAACCGAGTTGGAGCTAGTACCACCCCATATATATGTATGGAGAGGAGTTTGCAACTGAAAAGAAACTTTGTGTTCCCAACAAGCTAGGTGAAGGAAGGCTTTCAAACACACTTATCTCTCAGAACTGAGCATGTGCAGAGAAGTTCGGTCAACTAGTACCAAGGGAAAAGTTTGCAGGGGAAACTTTTACTCTGGTTTCTCAGTCTGTTTCCTAGTGCCGGTTTGAAGTTCTTGCAGTTTTCACTGTAAAACCGAGTTGGAGCATGTACCTCCCCATATATATGTATGGAGTTGAGTTTGCAAGTGTAAAGATACTTTGTGTTCCCAACAAGCTTGGTAAAGGACGGCTTTCACACACACTTACCTCTCAGAACTGAGCATGTGGAGAGACTTTTCTTCCTCTAGCAAAAAGGGAACGGGTTGAAGGAGAAATATTTACTCCGGTTTCTCAGTCTGTTTCCTAGTGCCATTTTGAAGTTCCTTCATTTTTCACTGTAAAACCGTGTTGGAGCTTGTAACTCCCCATACATATGTATGGAGTGGTGTTTGCAACTGAAAAGAAACTTTGTGTTCCCAACAAGCTAGGTGAAGGACGGCTTTCACACACACTTATCTCTCAGAACTGAGCATGTGGAGAGACGTTCGTTCATCTAGCACTAAGGGTACGGGTTGCTGGAATAACTTTTACTCTGGTTTCTCAGTCTGTTTCATAGTGCCGGTTTGAAGTTCCTGCAGTTTTCACTTTAAAACCGAGTTGGAGCTTGTACCTCCCCATATATATGTATGGATTGGAGTTTGCTAGTGAAAAGAAACTTAGTGTTCCCAACAAGCTAGGTGAAGGACGGCTTTCACACACACTTATCTCTCAGAACTTAGCATGTGGAGAGACGTTCGTTCATCTAGCACCAAGGGAAAAGTTTGCAGGAGAAACTTTTACTCTGGTTTCTCAGTCTGTTTCCAAGTGCCGGTTTGAAGTTCCTGCAGTTTTCACTGTAAATCTGTTTTGGAGCTAGTACCTCCCCATATAAATGTATGGAGTGGAGTTTGCAACCGAAAAGAATCTTTGTGTTCCAAACAAGATAGTTGAAGGACGGCTTTCACACACACTTATCTTTCAGAACTGAGCATATGGAGAGAATTTCGTTCATCTAGGAACAAGGGAACTGGTTGCAGGAGAAACTGTTACTCTGGTTTCTCAGTCTGTTTCCTAGTGCCGGTTTGAAGTTCCTGCAGTTTTCACTGTAAAACCGAGTTGGAGCTAGTACCTCCCCATATATATGTATGGAGTGGAGTTTGCAACTGAAAAGAATCTTTGTATTCCCAACAAGCTTGGTAAAGGATGGCTTTCACACACACTTACCTCTCAGAACTGAGCATGTGGAGAGACTTTTCTTCATCTAGCCAAAGGGAACGGGTTGAAGGAGAAACATTTACTCGGTTTCTCAGTCTGTTTCCTAGTGCCGGTTTGAAGTTCCTGCAGTTTTCACTTTAAAACCGAGTTGGAGCTTGTACCTCCCCATATATATGTATGGAGTGGAGTTTGCAAGTGAAAAGAAACTTTGTGTTCCCAGCAAGCTAGGTGAAGGACGGCTTTCACACACACTTATCTCTCAGAACTTAGCATGTGGAGAGACGTTCGTTCATCTAGCAAAAAGGGAACGGGTTGAAGGAGAAACATTTACACCTGTTTCTCAGCCTTTTTCCTAGTGCCGGATTGAAGTTCCTGCATTTTGCACTGTAAAATTGAGTTGGAGCTAGTACCTCCCCATATATATGTATGGAGTGAAGTTTGCAAGTTGAAAGAAACTTTGTGTTCCCTACAAGCTATGTGAAGGACGGTTTTCACACACACTTATCTCTCAGAACTTAGCATGTGGAGAGACGTTCGTTCATCTAGCACCAAGGGAACGGGTTGCAGGAGAAACTTTTACTCTGGTTTCTCAGTCTGTTTCCAAGTGCCGTTTTGAAGTTCCTGCAGTTTTCACTGTAAATCTGATTTGGAGCTAGTACCTCCCCATATAAATATATGGAGTGGAGTTTGCAACCGAAAAGAATCTTTGTGTTCCCAACAAGATAGGTGAAGGACGGCTTTCACACACACTTATCTTTCAGAACTGAGCATATGGAGAGAATTTCGTTCTTCTAGGAACAAGGGAACTGGTTGCAGGTGAAACTGTTACTCTGGTTTCTCATTCTGTTTCCTAGTGCCGGTTTGATGTTCCTGCAGTTTTCACTGAAAAACGGATTTGGAGCTAGTTCCTCCCCATATATATGTATGGAGTGGAGATTGCAACTGAAAAGAAACTGTGTTCCCAACAAGCTAGGTTAAGGACGGCTTTCACACACAATTATCTCTCAGATCTGAGCATGTGAACAAACGTTCGTTCACCTAGCACCAAGGGAACGGGTTGCAGGAGAAACTTTTACTCTGCTTTCTCAGTCTGTTTCCTAGTGCCAGTTTTAAGTTCCTGCAGTTTTCACTGTAAAACCGAGTTGGAGCTAGTACCACCCCATATATATGTATGGAGAGGAGTTTGCAACTGAAAAGAAACTTTGTGTTCCCAACAAGTTAGATGAAGGAAGGCTTTCAAACACACTTATCTCTCAGAACTGAGCATGTGCAGAGACGTTCGTTCAACTAGTACCAAGGGAAAAGTTTGCAGGAGAAACTTTTACGCTGGTTTCTCAGTCTGTTTACTAGTTCCGGTTTGAAGTTCTTGCAGTTTTCACTGTAAAACCGAGTTGGAGCATGTACCTCCCCATATATATGTATGGAGTTGAGTTTGCAAGTGTAAAGATACTTTGTGTTCCCAACAAGCTTGGTAAAGGACGGCTTTCACACACACTTATCTCTCAGAACTGAGCATGTGGAGAGACGTTCGTTCATCTACCACCAAGGGAACGGGTTGCAGGAGAAACCTTTACTCTGGTTTCTCAGTCTGTTTCCTAGTGCCGGTTTGAAGTTCCTGCAGTTTTCACTGTAAAACCGAGTTGGAGCTAGTACCTCCCCATATATATATGGAGTGGAGTTTGCAACTGAAAAGAATCTTTGTATTCATAACAAGCTAGGTGAAACACGGCTTTCACACACACTTATCTCTCAGAAATGAAAATGTGGAGAGTGTTCTTTCATCTAGCACCAAGGGAACGGGTTGCAGGAGAAACTTTTACTCTGTTTTCTCAGTCTGTTTCCTAGTGCCAGTTTTAACTTCCTGCAGTTTTCACTGTAAAACCGAGTTGGAGCTAGTACCACCCCATATATATGTATGGAGAGGAGTTTGCAACTGAAAAGAAACTTTGTGATCCCAACAAGATAGGTGAAGGAAGGCTTTCAAACACACTTATCTCTCAGAACTGAGCATGTGCAGAGACGTTCGTTCATCTAGTACCAAGGGAAAAGGTTTGCACGGGAAACTTTTACTCTGGTTTCTCAGTCTGTTTCCTAGTGCCGGTTTGAAGTTCCTGCAGTTTTCACTGTAAAACCGAGTTGGAGCTATTAACCTCCCCATATATATGTATGGAGTGGAGTTTGCAAGTGAAAAGAAACTTTGTGTTCCCAACAAGCTTGGTGAAGGACAGGCTTTCACACACACATATCTCTCAGAACTGAGCATGTGGAAGAGACGTTCGTTCATCTAGCACCAAGTGAACGGGTTGCAGGAGAAAACTTTTACTCTGGTTTCTCAGTCTGTTTCCTAGTGACAGTTTGAAGTTCCTGCAGTTTTCACTGTAAAACAGATTTGGCAGCCTAGTACCTCCCCATATATATGTATGGAGTGGAGTTTGCAACTGAAAAGAAATCTTTGTGTTCCCAACAATGCTAGTGAAGGACGGATTTCACACACACTTATCTCTCAGAACTTAGCATGTGCAGAGACGTTCGTTCATCTAGCACCAAGGGAAAAGGTTTGCAGGAGAAACTTTTACTCTGGTTTCTCAGTCTGTTTCCTAGTGCCGGTTTGAAGTTCCTGCAGTTTTCACTGTAAATCCGAGTTTGGAGCTTGTACCTCCCCATATATATGTATGGAGTGGAGTTTGCAACTGAAAGATACTTTGTGTTCCAACAAGCTAGGTGAAGGACGGCTTTCACACACACTTATCTCTCAGAACTGAGCATGTGGAGAGACGTTCGTTCATCTAGCACAAGGGAACTGGGTTGCAGGAGAAACTGTTACTCTGGTTTCTCAGTCTGTTTCCTAGTGCCGGTTTGAAGTTCCTGCAGTTTTCACTGTAAAACCGAGTTGGAGCTAGTACCTCCCCATATATATATATGGAGTGGAGTTTGCAACTGAAAAGAATCTTTGTATTCCCAACAAGCTAGGTGAAACACGGCTTTCACACACACTTATCTCTCAGAAATGAAAATGTGGAGAGACGTTCTTTCATCTAGCACCAAGGGAATGGGTTGAAGGAGAAACTTTTACTCTGCTTTCTCAGTCTGTTTCCTAGTGCCAGTTTTAAGTTCCTGCAGTTTTCACTGTAAAACCGATGGAGCTAGTACCACCCCATATATATGTATGGAGAGGAGTTTGCAACTGAAAAGAAACTTTGTGTTCCCAACAAGCTAGGTGAAGGAAGGCTTTCACACACACTTATTTCTCAGAACTGAGCATGTGCAGAGAAGTTCGGTCAACTAGTACCAAGGGAAAAGTTTGCAGGGGAAACTTTTACTCTGGTTTCTCAGTCTGTTTCCTAGTGCCGGTTTGAAGTTCCTGCAGTTTTCACTGTAAAACCGAGTTGGAGCTATGTACCTCCCCATATATATGTATGGAGTGGAGTTTGCAAGTGTAAAGATACTTTGTGTTCCCAACAAGCTTGGTAAAGGACGGCTTTCACACACACATACCTCTCAGAACTGAGCATGTGGAGAGACTTTCGTTCATCTAGCAAAAAGGGAACGGGTTGAAGGAGAAATATTTACTCCGGTTTCTCAGTCTGTTTCCTAGTGCCATTTTGAAGTTCCTTCATTTTTCACTGTAAAACCGTGTTGGAGCTTGTAACCTCCCCATACATATGTATGGAGTGGTGTTTGCAACTGAAAAGAAACTTTGTGTTCCCAACAAGCTAGGTGAAGGACGGCTTTCACACACACTTATCTCTCAGAACTGAGCATGTGGAGAGACGTTCGTTCATCTAGCACTAAGGGTACGGGTTGCATGGAATAACTTTACTCTGGTTTCTCAGTCTGTTTCATAGTGCCGGTTTGAAGTTCCTGCAGTTTTCACTTTAAAACCGAGTTGGAGCTTGTACCTCCCCATATATATGTATGGATTGGAGTTTGCAAGTGAAAAGAAACTTAGTGTTCCCAACAAGCTAGGTGAAGGACGGCTTTCACACACACTTATCTCTCAGAACTTAGCATGTGGAGAGACGTTCGTTCATCTAGCACCAAGGGAAAGGTTTGCAGGAGAAACTTTTACTCTGGTTTCTCAGTCTGTTTCCAAGTGCCGGTTTGAAGTTCCTGCAGTTTTCACTGTAAATCTGTTTTGGAGCTAGTACCTCCCCATATAAATGTATGGAGTGGAGTTTGCAACCGAAAAGAATCTTTGTGTTCCAAACAAGATAGTTGAAGGACGGCTTTCACACACACTTATCTTTCAGAACTGAGCATATGGAGAGAATTTCGTTCATCTAGGAACAAGGGAACTGGTTGCAGGAGAAACTGTTACTCTGGTTTCTCAGTCTGTTTCCTAGTGCCGGTTTGAAGTTCCTGCAGTTTTCACTGTAAAACCGAGTTGGAGCTAGTACCTCCCCATATATATGTATGGAGTGGAGTTTGCAACTGAAAAGAATCTTTGTATTCCCAACAAGCTAGGTGTAACCCAGAGTTCACACACACTTACCTCTCAGAAATGAAAATGTGGAGAGACGTTCTTTCATCTAGCACCAAGGGAATGGGTTGAAGGAGAAACTTTTACTCTGTTTTCTCAGTCTGTTTCCTAGTGCCAGTTTTAAGTTCCTGCAGTTTTCACTGTAAAACCGAGTTGGAGCTAGTACCACCCCATATATATGTATGGAGAGGAGTTTGCAACTGAAAAGAAACTTTGTGTTCCCAACAAGCTAGGTGAAGGAAGGCTTTCAAACACACTTATCTCTCAGAACTGAGCATGTGCAGAGAAGTTCGGTCAACTAGTACCAAGGGAAAAGTTTGCAGGGGAAACTTTTACTCTGGTTTCTCAGTCTGTTTCCTAGTGCCGGTTTGAAGTTCTTGCAGTTTTCACTGTAAAACCGAGTTGGAGCATGTACCTCCCCATATATATGTATGGAGTGGAGTTTGCAAGTGTAAAGATACTTTGTGTTCCCAACAAGCTTGGTAAAGGACGGCTTTCACACACACTTACCTCTCAGAACTGAGCATGTGGAGAGACTTTTCTTCCTCTAGCAAAAAGGGAACGGGTTGAAGGAGAAATATTTACTCCGGTTTCTCAGTCTGTTTCCTAGTGCCAGTTTTAAGTTCCTGCAGTTTTCACTGTAAAACCGTGTTGGAGCTTGTAACTCCCCATACATATGTATGGAGTGGTGTTTGCAACTGAAAAGAAACTTTGTGTTCCCAACAAGCTAGGTGAAGGACGGCTTTCACACACACTTATCTCTCAGAACTGAGCATGTGGAGAGACGTTCGTTCATCTAGCACTAAGGGTACGGGTTGCTGGAATAACTTTTACTCTGGTTTCTCAGTCTGTTTCATAGTGCCGGTTTGAAGTTCCTGCAGTTTTCACTTTAAAACCGAGTTGGAGCTTGTACCTCCCCATATATATGTATGGATTGGAGTTTGCAAGTGAAAAGAAACTTAGTGTTCCCAACAAGCTAGGTGAAGGACGGCTTTCACACACACTTATCTCTCAGAACTTAGCATGTGGAGAGACGTTCGTTCATCTAGCACCAAGGGAAAGGGTTGCAGGAGAAACTTTTACTCTGGTTTCTCAGTCTGTTTCCAAGTGCCGGTTTGAAGTTCCTGCAGTTTTCACTGTAAATCTGTTTTGGAGCTAGTACCTCCCCATATAAATGTATGGAGTGGAGTTTGCAACCGAAAAGAATCTTTGTGTTCCAAACAATATAGTTGAAGGACGGCTTTCACACACACTTATCTTTCAGAACTGAGCATATGGAGAGAATTTCGTTCATCTAGGAACAAGGGAACTGGTTGCAGGAGAAACTGTTACTCTGGTTTCTCAGTCTGTTTCCTAGTGCCGGTTTGAAGTTCCTGCAGTTTTCACTGTAAAACCGAGTTGGAGCTAGTACCTCCCCATATATATGTATGGAGTGGAGTTTGCAACTGAAAAGAATCTTTGTATTCCCAACAAGCTAGGTGTAACCCAGAGTTCACACACACTTACCTCTCAGAAATGAAAATGTGGAGAGACGTTCTTTCATCTAGCACCAAGGGAATGGGTTGAAGGAGAAACTTTTACTCTGTTTTCTCAGTCTGTTTCCTAGTGCCAGTTTTAAGTTCCTGCAGTTTTCACTGTAAAACCGAGTTGGAGCTAGTACCACCCCATATATATGTATGGAGAGGAGTTTGCAACTGAAAAGAAACTTTGTGTTCCCAACAAGCTAGGTGAAGGAAGGCTTTCAAACACACTTATCTCTCAGAACTGAGCATGTGCAGAGAAGTTCGGTCAACTAGTACCAAGGGAAAAGTTTGCAGGGGAAACTTTTACTCTGGTTTCTCAGTCTGTTTCCTAGTGCCGGTTTGAAGTTCTTGCAGTTTTCACTGTAAAACCGAGTTGGAGCATGTACCTCCCCATATATATGTATGGAGTGGAGTTTGCAAGTGTAAAGATACTTTGTGTTCCCAACAAGCTTGGTAAAGGACGGCTTTCACACACACATACCTCTCAGAACTGAGCATGTGGAGAGACTTTTCTTCCTCTAGCAAAAAGGGAACGTGTTGAAGGAGAAATATTTACTCCGGTTTCTCAGTCTGTTTCCTAGTGCCATTTTGAAGTTCCTTCATTTTTCACTGTAAAACCGTGTTGGAGCTTGTAACTCCCCATACATATGTATGGAGTGGTGTTTGCAACTGAAAAGAAACTTTGTGTTCCCAACAAGCTAGGTGAAGGACGGCTTTCACACACACTTATCTCTCAGAACTGAGCATGTGGAGAGACGTTCGTTCATCTAGCACTAAGGGTACGGGTTGCTGGAATAACTTTTACTCTGGTTTCTCAGTCTGTTTCCTAGTGCCTGTTTTAACTTCCTGCAGTTTTCACTGTAAAACCGATTTGGAGCTATTAAATCCCCATATATATGTATGGAGTGGAGTTTGCAAGTGAAAAGAAACTTTGTGTTCCCAACAAGCTTCGTGAAGGACAGCTTTCACACACACATATCTCTCAGAACTGAGCATGTGGAGAGACTTTCGTTCATCTAGCACCAAGTGAACGGGTTGCAGGAGAAACTTTTACTTTGGTTTCTCAGTCTGTTTCCTAGTGCCAGTTTGAAATTCCTGCATTTTTCACTGTGAAACAGAGTTGGACCTAGTACCTACCCATATATATGTATTGAGTGGAGTTTGCAATTGAAAAAAATCTTTGTTTTCCCAACATGCAAAGTGAAGGAAGGATTTCACACACACTTATCTCTCAGAACTTAGCATGTGGAGAGACGTTCGTTCATCTAGCACCTAGGGAACGGATTGCAGGGGAAACTATTACTCTGGTTTCTCAGTCTGTTTCCTAGTGCCGGTTTGAAGTTCCTGCAGTTTTCACTGTAAAACCGAGTTGGAGCTAGTACCTCCCCATATATATGTATGGAGTGGAGTTTGCAACTGAAAAGAAACTTTGTGTTCCCAACAAGCTAGGTGAAAGACAGCTTTCACACACACTTATCTCTCAGAACTGAGCATGTGGAGAGACGTTCGTTCATCTAGCACCAAGGGAACGTGTTGCAGGAAAAATTTTACACTGATTTCTCAGTCTGTTTCCTAGTGCCAGTTTGAAGTTCCTGCATTTTTCACTGTAAAACAGTGGTGGAGCTGTACTACCCCATATAAATGTATGGAGAGGAGTTTGCAACTGAAAAGAAACTTTGTATTCCCAACAAGCTAGGTGAAGGAAGGCTTTCACACACACTTATTTCTCAGAACTGAGCATGTGCAGAGACGTTCGTTCACCTAGCACCAAGGCAAAGGTTTGAAGGAGAAATTTTACTCTGGTTTCTCAGTCTGTTTCCCAGTGCCGGTTAGAATTTCTTGCAGTTTTCACTGTAAAACCGAGTTGGAGCTTTTACCTCCCCATATATATGTATGGAGTTGAGTTTGCAAGTGTAAAGATACTTTGTGTTCCCAACAAGCTTGGTGAAAGACGGCATTCACACACACATCTCTCTCAGAACTGAGCATGTGGAGAGACTTTTTTTCATCTAGCAGAAACGGAATGGATTGAAGGAGAAACATTAACTCCGGGGTCTCAGTCTGTTTCCTAGTGCCGGTTTGAATTTCCTGCAGTTTACACTGAAAAACTGAGTTGGAGCTAGTACCTCCCCATATATATGTATAAATTGGAGGTGGCAAGTGAAAAGAAATTTTGTGTTCCCAAAAAGCTAGGTGAAGGACGGCTTTCACACACACTTATCTCTCAGAACTTAGCATGTGGAGAGACGTTCGTTCATTAAGCACCAAGGGAACGGGTTGCAGGAGAAACTTTTACTCTGGTTTCTCAGTCTGTTTCGTAGTTCCGGTTTGAAGTTCCTGCACTTTTCACTGTAAAACCGAGTTGGAGCTAGAACCTCCCAATATATATGTATGGATAGGAGTTTGCAAGTGAAAAGATAATTTGTGTTCCCAACAAGCAAAGTGAAGGAAGGCTTTCACACAAAATTATCTCTCAGATCTGAGCATGTGGATAGAAGTTCTTTCACATAGCACAAAGAATCGTGTTGAAGGAGAAATATTTACTCCGGTTTCTCAGTCTGTTTCCTAGTGCCAGTTTGAAGTTCCTGCAGTTTTCACTGTAAAACCGATTTGGAGCTAGTACCACCCCATATATATGTATGGAGAGGAGTTTGCAACTGAAAAGAAACTTTGTGTTCCCAACAAGTTAGATGAAGGAAGGCTTTCAAACACACTTATCTCTCAGAACTGAGCATGTGCAGAGACGTTCGTTCAACTAGTACCAAGGGAAAAGTTTGCAGGAGAAACTTTTACGCTGGTTTCTCAGTCTGTTTACTAGTTCCGGTTTGAAGTTCTTGCAGTTTTCACTGTAAAACCGAGTTGGAGCATGTACCTCCCCATATATATGTATGGAGTTGAGTTTGCAAGTGTAAAGATACTTTGTGTTCCCAACAAGCTTGGTAAAGGACGGCTTTCACACACACTTATCTCTCAGAACTGAGCATGTGGAGAGACGTTCGTTCATCTACCACCAAGGGAATGGGTTGCAGGAGAAACCTTTACTCTGGTTTCTCAGTCTGTTTCCTAGTGCCGGTTTGAAGTTCCTGCAGTTTTCACTGTAAAACCGAGTTGGAGCTAGTACCTCCCCATATATATATATGGAGTGGAGTTTGCAACTGAAAAGAATCTTTGTATTCATAACAAGCTAGGTGAAACACGGCTTTCACACACACTTATCTCTCAGAAATGAAAATGTGGAGAGTGTTCTTTCATCTAGCACCAAGGGAACGGGTTGCAGGAGAAACTTTTACTCTGTTTTCTCAGTCTGTTTCCTAGTGCCAGTTTTAACTTCCTGCAGTTTTCACTGTAAAACCGAGTTGGAGCTAGTACCACCCCATATATATGTATGGAGAGGAGTTTGCAACTGAAAAGAAACTTTGTGATCCCAACAAGCTAGGTGAAGGAAGGCTTTCAAACACACTTATCTCTCAGAACTGAGCATGTGCAGAGACGTTCGTTCAACTATTACCAAGGGAAAAGTTTGCACGGGAAACTTTTACTCTGGTTTCTCAGTCTTTTTCCTAGTGCCTGTTTTAAGTTCCTGCAGTTTTCACTGTAAAACCGAGTTGGAGCTATTAACTCCCCATATATATGTATGGAGTGGAGTTTGCAAGTGAAAAGAAACTTTGTATTCCCAACAAGCTTGGTGAAGGACAGCTTTCACACACACATATCTCTCAGAACTGAGCATGTGGAGAGACGTTCGTTCATCTAGCACCAAGTGAACGGGTTGCAGGAGAAAATTTTACTCTGGTTTCTCAGTCTGTTTCCAAGTGAAAGTTTGAAGTTCCTGCATTTTTCGCTGTAAAACAGATTTGCACCTAGTACCTCCCCATATATATGTATGGAGTGGAGTTTGCAATTGAAAAAAATCTTTGTTTTCCCAACATGCCTAGTGAAGGACGGATTTCACACACACTTATCTCTCAGAACTTAGCATGTGGAGAGACGTTCGTTCATCTAGCACCAAGGGAACGGGTTGCAAGAGAAACTTTCACTCTGGTTTCTCAGTCTGTTTCATAGTGCCGGTTTGAAGTTCCTGCAGTTTTCACTTTAAAACCGAGTTGGAGCTTGTACCTCCCCATATATATGTATAAATTGGAGGTGGCAAGTGAAAAGAAACTTAGTGTTCCCAACAAGCTAGGTGAAGGACGGCTTTCACACACACTTATCTCTCAGAACTTAGCATGTGGAGAGACGTTCGTTCATCTAGCACCAAGGGAAAGGGTTGCAGGAGAAACTTTTACTCTGGTTTCTCAGTCTGTTTCCAAGTGCCGGTTTGAAGTTCCTGCAGTTTTCACTGTAAATCTGTTTTGGAGCTAGTACCTCCCCATATAAATGTATGGAGTGGAGTTTGCAACCGAAAAGAATCTTTGTGTTCCAAACAAGATAGTTGAAGGACGGCTTTCACACACACTTATCTTTCAGAACTGAGCATATGGAGAGAATTTCGTTCATCTAGGAACAAGGGAACTGGTTGCAGGAGAAACTGTTACTCTGGTTTCTCAGTCTGTTTCCTAGTGCCGGTTTGAAGTTCCTGCAGTTTTCACTGTAAAACCGAGTTGGAGCTAGTACCTCCCCATATATATGTATGGAGTGGAGTTTGCAACTGAAAAGAATCTTTGTATTCCCAACAAGCTAGGTGTAACCCAGAGTTCACACACACTTACCTCTCAGAAATGAAAATGTGGAGAGACGTTCTTTCATCTAGCACCAAGGGAATGGGATGAAGGAGAAACTTTTACTCTGTTTTCTCAGTCTGTTTCCTAGTGCCAGTTTTAAGTTCCTGCAGTTTTCACTGTAAAACCGAGTTGGAGCTAGTACCACCCCATATATATGTATGGAGAGGAGTTTGCAACTGAAAAGAAACTTTGTGTTCCCAACAAGCTAGGTGAAGGAAGGCTTTCAAACACACTTATCTCTCAGAACTGAGCATGTGCAGAGAAGTTCGGTCAACTAGTACCAAGGGAAAAGTTTGCAGGGGAAACTTTTACTCTGGTTTCTCAGTCTGTTTCCTAGTGCCGGTTTGAAGTTCTTGCAGTTTTCACTGTAAAACCGAGTTGGAGCATGTACCTCCCCATATATATGTATGGAGTGGAGTTTGCAAGTGTAAAGATACTTTGTGTTCCCAACAAGCTTGGTAAAGGACGGCTTTCACACACACTTACCTCTCAGAACTGAGCATGTGGAGAGACTTTTCTTCATCTAGCAAAAAGGGAACGGGTTGAAGGAGAAATATTTACTCCGGTTTCTCAGTCTGTTTCCTAGTGCCATTTTGAAGTTCCTTCATTTTTCACTGTAAAACCGTGTTGGAGCTTGTAACTCCCCATACATATGTATGGAGTGGTGTTTGCAACTGAAAAGAAACTTTGTGTTCCCAACAAGCTAGGTGAAGGACGGCTTTCACACACACTTATCTCTCAGAACTGAGCATGTGGAGAGACGTTCGTTCATCTAGCACTAAGGGTACGGGTTGCTGGAATAACTTTTACTCTGGTTTCTCAGTCTGTTTCCTAGTGCCTGTTTTAACTTCCTGCAGTTTTCACTGTAAAACCGATTTGGAGCTATTAAATCCCCATATATATGTATGGAGTGGAGTTTGCAAGTGAAAAGAAACTTTGTGTTCCCAACAAGCTTCGTGAAGGACAGCTTTCACACACACATATCTCTCAGAACTGAGCATGTGGAGAGACTTTCGTTCATCTAGCACCAAGTGAACGGGTTGCAGGAGAAACTTTTACTTTGGTTTCTCAGTCTGTTTCCTAGTGCCAGTTTGAAATTCCTGCATTTTTCACTGTGAAACAGAGTTGGACCTAGTACCTACCCATATATATGTATTGAGTGGAGTTTGCAATTGAAAAAAATCTTTGTTTTCCCAACATGCAAAGTGAAGGAAGGATTTCACACACAATTATCTCTCAGAACTTAGCATGTGGAGAGACGTTCGTTCATCTAGCACCTAGGGAACGGATTGCAGGGGAAACTATTACTCTGGTTTCTCAGTCTGTTTCCTAGTGCCGGTTTGAAGTTCCTGCAGTTTTCACTGTAAAACCGAGTTGGAGCTAGTACCTCCCCATATATATGTATGGAGTGGAGTTTGCAACTGAAAAGAAACTTTGTGTTCCCAACAAGCTAGGTGAAAGACAGCTTTCACACACACTTATCTCTCAGAACTGAGCATGTGGAGAGACGTTCGTTCATCTAGCACCAAGGGAACGTGTTGCAGGAAAAAATTTTACACTGATTTCTCAGTCTGTTTCCTAGTGCCAGTTTGAAGTTCCTGCATTTTTCACTGTAAAACAGTGGTGGAGCTGTACTACCCCATATAAATGTATGGAGAGGAGTTTGCAACTGAAAAGAAACTTTGTATTCCCAACAAGCTAGGTGAAGGAAGGCTTTCACACACACTTATTTCTCAGAACTGAGCATGTGCAGAGACGTTCGTTCACCTAGCACCAAGGCAAAGGTTTGAAGGAGAAATTTTACTCTGGTTTCTCAGTCTGTTTCCCAGTGCCGGTTAGAATTTCTTGCAGTTTTCACTGTAAAACCGAGTTGGAGCTTTTACCTCCCCATATATATGTATGGAGTTGAGTTTGCAAGTGTAAAGATACTTTGTGTTCCCAACAAGCTTGGTGAAAGACGGCATTCACACACACATCTCTCTCAGAACTGAGCATGTGGAGAGACTTTTTTTCATCTAGCAGAAACGGAATGGATTGAAGGAGAAACATTAACTCCGGGGTCTCAGTCTGTTTCCTAGTGCCGGTTTGAATTTCCTGCAGTTTACACTGAAAAACTGAGTTGGAGCTAGTACCTCCCCATATATATGTATAAATTGGAGGTGGCAAGTGAAAAGAAATTTTGTGTTCCCAAAAAGCTAGGTGAAGGACGGCTTTCACACACACTTATCTCTCAGAACTTAGCATGTGGAGAGACGTTCGTTCATTAAGCACCAAGGGAACGGGTTGCAGGAGAAACTTTTACTCTGGTTTCTCAGTCTGTTTCGTAGTTCCGGTTTGAAGTTCCTGCACTTTTCACTGTAAAACCGAGTTGGAGCTAGAACCTCCCAATATATATGTATGGATAGGAGTTTGCAAGTGAAAAGATAATTTGTGTTCCCAACAAGCAAAGTGAAGGAAGGCTTTCACACACAATTATCTCTCAGATCTGAGCATGTGGATAGAAGTTCTTTCACATAGCACAAAGAAACGTGTTGAAGGAGAAATATTTACTCCGGTTTCTCAGTCTGTTTCCTAGTGCCAGTTTGAAGTTCCTGCAGTTTTCACTGTAAAAACGAGTTGAAGCTAATAACTCCCCATATATATGTATGGAGTGGAGTTTGCAAGTGAAAAGAAACTTTGTGTTCCCAACAACCTTGGTGAAGGACAGCTTTCACACACACTTATCTCTCAGTACTGAGCATGTGGAGAGACGTTCGTTCACCTAGCACCAAGGAAACGGGTTGCAAGGGAAACTTTCACTTTGGTTTCTCAGTCTGTTTCCTAGTGCCGGTTTGAAGTTCCTGCAGTTTTCACTGTAAAACTGAGTTGGAGCTTGTACATACCCATATATATATATGGATTTGAGTTTCCAACTGAAAAGTTACTTTGTGTTCCCAACAAGCTAGGTGAAGGACGGCTTTCACACACACTTATCTCTCAGTACTGAGCATGTGGAGAGACGTTCGTTCACCTAGAACCAAGGGAACGGGTTTCAGGGGAAAATTATACTCTGGTTTCTCAGTCTGTTTCTTAGTGCCGGTTTGAAATTCCTGCAGATTAGACTGTAAAACAGTTTTGGAGCTAGTACTTCCCCATATATATTTACGGAGTGGAGTTTTCAACTGAAAAGAACTTTGTGTTCCCAACAAGCTTGGTGAAGGACGGTTTTCACACACACTTATCTCTCAGAACTAAAAATGTGGAGAGACTTTCGTTCATCTAGCACCAAGGGAACGGGTTGCAGGAGAAACTTTTACTCTGGTTTCTCAGTCTGTTTCCTAGTGCCGGTTTGAAGTTCCTGCAGTTTTCACTGTAAAACCGAGTTGGAGCTAGTACATCCCCATATATATGTATGCAGTTGAGTTTGCAAGTGAAAAGAAACTTTGTGTTCCCAACAAGCTAGGTGAATTACGGCTTTCACACACACTTATCTCTGAGAACTGAGCATGTGGAGAGACGTTCTTTCATCTAGCATTAAGGGAAAGGGTGGCAGGTGAAACTATTACTCTGGTTTCACAGTCTGTTTCCTAGTGCCGATTTTTAAGTTCCTGCAGTTTTCACTGTAAACCGAGTTGGAGCTAGTACCTCCCCATATATATGTATGGGTGGAGATTGCAACTGAAAAGAAACTGTGTTCCCAACAAGCAAGGTGTAGGACGGCTTTCACACAAAATTATCTCTCAGATCTGAGCATGTGGATAGACGTTCGTTCATCCAGCACCAAGGGAACGGTTTGCAGGTGAAACTTTTACTCTGGTTTCTCAGTCTGTTTCCTAGTGCCGGTTTAAAGTTCCTGCAGATTTCACTGTAAATCCGAGTGGATCTAGTACCTCCCCATATATATGTATGGACTGAAATTAGCAACTGAAAAGAAACTTTGTGTTCCCAACAAGCAAGGTGAAGGACGGCTATCACACACACTTATCTCTCAGAACAGAGCATGTGGAGAGACTTTCGTTCATCTAGCACTAAGGGAACGGTTTGCAGGAGAAACATTAACTGTGGTTTCTCTGTCTGTTTCCTAGTGCCGGGATAAATTCCAGCAGTTTTCACTGTAAAACATATTTGGAGCTAGTACCTACCCATATATATTTATGGAGTGGAGTTTTCAAGTGAAAAGAAATTTTGTGTTCCCAACAAGCTTGGTGAAGTACTGGCTTTCAAACACACTTATCTCTCAGAACTGAGCATGGGGAGAGACGTTCGTTCATCTAGCACCAAGGGAACGGGTTGCAGGGGAAATTATTACTCTGGTTTCTCAGTCTGTTTCCTAGTGCCGGTTTGAAGTTCCTGCAGTTTTCACTGTAAAACCGAGTTGGAGCTAGTACCTCCCCATATATGTATGGAGTGGAGTTTGCAACTGAAAAGAAACTTTGAGTTCCCAACAAGCTAGGTGAAAGACAGCTTTCACACACACTTATCTCAAAGAACTGAGCATGTGGAGAGACGTTCGTTCATCTATCACCAAGTGAACGTGTTGCAGGAAAAACTTTTACACTGATTTCTCAGTCTGTTTCCTAGTGCCAGTTTGAAGTTCCTGCATTTTTCACTGTAAAACTGTGGTGGAGCTGTACTACCCCATATAAATATATGGAGAGGAGTTTGCAACTGAAAAGAAACTTTGTATTCCCAACAAGCTAGGTGAAGGAAGGCTTTCACACACACTTATTTCTCAGAACTGAGCATGTGCAGAGACGTTCGTTAACCTAGCATCAAGGCAAAGGTTTGAAGGAGAAATTTTACTCTGGTTTCTCAGTCTGTTTCCCAGTGCCGGTTAGAATTTCTTGCAGTATTCACTGTAAAACCGAGTTGGAGCTTTTAGCTCCCCATATATATGTATGGAGTTGAGTTTGCAAGTGTAAAGATACTTTGTGTTCCCAACAAGCTTGGAGAAAGACGGCATTCACACACACTTATCTCTCAGAAATGAGCATGTGGAGAGACGTTCGTTCTCCTAGAACCAAGGGAACGGTTTGCAGGGGAAATTATACTCTGGTCTCTCAGTCTGTTTCTTAGTGCCGGTTTTAAATTCCTACAGATTAGACTGTAAAACAGTTTTGGAGCTAGTACTTCCCATATATATTTATGGAGTGGAGTTTTCAACTGAAAAGAACTTTGTGTTCCCAACAAGCTTGGTGAAGGACGGTTTTCACACACACTTTTCTCTCAGAACTGAAAATGTGGAGAGACGTTCGTTCATCTAGCACCAAGGGAACGGGTTGCAGGAGAAACTTTTACTCTGGTTTCTCAGTCTGTTTCCTAGTGCGGGTTTGAAGTTCCTGCAGTTTTCACTGTAAAACCGAGTTGAAGCTAGTACCTCCCCATATATATGTATGCAGTGGAGTTTGCAAGTGAAAAGAAACTTTGTGTTCCCAACAAGCTAGGTGAATTACGGTTTTCACACACACTTATCTCTGAGAACTGAGCATGTGGAGAGACGTTCTTTCATCTAGCATTAAGGGAAAGGGTGGCAGGTGAAACTATTACTCTGGTTTCACAGTCTGTTTCCTAGTGCCGATTTGAAGTTCCTGCAGTTTTCACTGTAAACCGAGTTGGAGCTAGTACCTCCCCATATATATGTATGGGTGGAGATTGCAACTGAAAAGAAACTGTGTTCCCAACAAGCAAGGTGTAGGACGGCTTTCACACAAAATTATCTCTCAGATCTGAGCATGTGGATAGACGTTCGTTCATCCAGCACCAAGGGAACGGTTTGCAGGTGAAACTTTTACTCTGGTTTCTCAGTCTGTTTCCTAGTGCCGGTTTAAAGTTCCTGTAGATTTCACTGTAAATCCGAGTGGAGCTAGTACCTCCCCATATATATGTATGGACTGAAATTAGCAACTGAAAAGAAACTTTGTGTTCCCAACAAGCAAGGTGAAGGACGGCTATCACACACACTTATCTCTCAGAACTGGAGCATGTGGAGAGACTTTCGTTCATCTAGCACTAAAGGAACGGTTTGCAGGAGAAACATTAACTGTGGTTTCTCTGTCTGTTTCCTAGTGCCGGGATGAAATTCCAGCAGTTTTCACTGTAAAACATATTTGGAGCTAGTACCTACCCATATATATTTATGGAGTGGAGTTTTCAAGTGAAAAGAAATTTTGTGTTCCCAACAAGCTTGGTGAAGTACGGCTTTCAAACACACTTATCTCTCAGAACTGAGCATGGGGAGAGACGTTCGTTCATCTAGCACCAAGGGAACGGGTTGCAGGGGAAATTATTACTCTGGTTTCTCAGTCTGTTTCCTAGTGCCGGTTTGAAGTTCCTGCAGTTTTCACTGTAAAACCGAGTTGGAGCTAGTACCTCCCCATATATATGTATGGAGTGGAGTTTGCAACTGAAAAGAAACTTTGAGTTCCCAACAAGCTAGGTGAAAGACAGCTTTCACACACACTTATCTCAAAGAACTGAGCATGTGGAGAGACGTTCGTTCATCTAGCACCAAGTGAACGTGTTGCAGGAAAAACTTTTACACTGATTTCTCAGTCTGTTTCCTAGTGCCAGTTTGAAGTTCCTGCATTTTTCACTGTAAAACTGTGGTGGAGCTGTACTACCCCATATAAATATATGGAGAGGAGTTTGCAACTGAAAAGAAACTTTGTATTCCCAACAAGCTAGGTGAAGGAAGGCTTTCACACACACTTATTTCTCAGAACTGAGCATGTGCAGAGACGTTCGTTCACCTAGCATCAAGGCAAAGGTTTGAAGGAGAAATTTTACTCTGGTTTCTCAGTCTGTTTCCCAGTGCCGGTTAGAATTTCTTGCAGTATTCACTGTAAAACCGAGTTGGAGCTTTTACCTCCCCATATATATGTATGGAGTTGAGTTTGCAAGTGTAAAGATACTTTGTGTTCCCAACAATCTTGGAGAAAGACGGCATTCACACACACTTATCTCTCAGAACTGAGCATGTGGAGAGACGTTCGTTCTCCTAGAACCAAGGGAACGGTATGCAGGGGAAAATTATACTCTGGTCTCTCAGTCTGTTTCTTAGTGCCGGTTTTAAATTCCTACAGATTAGACTGTAAAACAGTTTTGGAGCTAGTACTTCCCATATATATTTATGGAGTGGAGTTTTCAACTGAAAAGAACTTTGTGTTCCCAACAAGCTTGGTGAAGGACGGTTTTCACACACACTTTTCTCTCAGAACTGAAAATGTGGAGAGACGTTCGTTCATCTAGCACCAAGGGAACGGGTTGCAGGAGAAACTTTTACTCTGGTTTCTCAGTCTGTTTCCTAGTGCGGGTTTGAAGTTCCTGCAGTTTTCACTGTAAAACCGAGTTGGAGCTAGTACCTCCCCATATATATTTATGGACTGGAGTTAGCAACTGAAAAGAAACTTTGTGTTCCCAACAAGCAATGTTAAGGACGGCTATCACACACACTTATCTCTCAGAACGGAGCATGTGGAGAGACTTTCGTTCATCTAGCACTAAGGGAAAGGTTTGCAGGAGAAACATTAACTGTGGTTTCTCTGTCTGTTTCCTAGTGCCGGGATGAAATTCCAGCAGTTTTCACTGTAAAACATATTTAGAGCTAGTACCTCCCCATATATATTTATGGAGTGGGGTTTTCAAGTGAAAAGAAATTTTGTGTTCCCAACAAGCTTGGTGAAGGACGGCTTTCACACACACTTATCTCTCAGAACTGAGCATGGGGAGAGACGTTCGTTCATCTAGCACCAAGGGAACGGGTTGCAGGAGTAACTTTTACTCTGGTTCTCAGTCTTTTTCGTAGTGCCGGTTTGAAGTTCCTGCAGTTTTCTCTGTAAAACAGAGTTGGACCTAGTACCTACCAATATATAAGTATGGAGTGGATTTTGCAACTGAAAATAAACATTGTGTCCCCAACAAGCTAGGTGAAGGACGGCTTTCACACACACCTATCTCTCAGAACTGAGCATGTGGAGAGATGTTCGTTCATCTTGCACAAAGAGAACGGCTTGCAGGAGAAACTTTTACTCTGGTTTCTCAGTCTGTTTCCTAGTGCGGGTTTGAAATTCCTGCAGTTTACAATGTAAAACAGAGTTGGAGCTAGTACCTCCCCATATATATGTATGGAGTGGAGTTTGCAGCTGAAAAGAAACTTTGTGTTCCCAACAAGCTAGGTGAATTACGGCTTTCACACACACTTATCTCTGAGAACTGAGCATGTGGAGAGACGTTCTTTCATCTAGCATTAAGGGAAAGGGTGGCAGGTGAAACTATTACTCTGGTTTCACAGTCTGTTTCCTAGTGCCGATTTGAAGTTCCTGCAGTTTTCACTGTAAACAGAGTTGGAGCTAGTACCTCCCCATATATATGTATGGGTGGAGATTGCAACTGAAAAGAAACTGTGTTCCCAACAAGCAAGGTGTAGGACGGCTTTCACACAAAATTATCTCTCAGATCTGAGCATGTGGATAGACGTTCGTTCATCCAGCACCAAGGGAACGGTTTGCAGGTGAAACTTTTACTCTGGTTTCTCAGTCTGTTTCCTAGTGCCGGTTTAAAGTTCCTGCAGATTTCACTGTAAATCCGAGTGGAGCTAGTACCTCCCCATATATATGTATGGACTGAAATTAGCAACTGAAAAGAAACTTTGTGTTCCCAACAAGCAAGGTGAAGGACGGCTATCACACACACTTATCTCTCAGAACGGAGCATGTGGAGAGACTTTCGTTCATCTAGCACTAAGGGAACGGTTTGCAGGAGAAACATTAACTGTGGTTTCTCTGTCTGTTTCCTAGTGCCGGGATGAAATTCCAGCAGTTTTCACTGTAAAACATATTTGGAGCTAGTACCTACCCATATATATTTATGGAGTGGTGTTTTCAAGTGAAAAGAAATTTTGTGTTCCCAACAAGCTTGGTGAAGGACGGCTTTCAAACACACTTATCTCTCAGAACTGAGCATGGGGAGAGACGTTCGTTCATCTAGCACCAAGGGAACGGGTTGCAGGGGAAATTGTTACTCTGGTTTCTCAGTCTGTTTCCTAGTGCCGGTTTGAAGTTCCTGCAGTTTTCACTGTAAAACCGAGTTGGAGCTAGTACCTCCCCATATATATGTATGGAGTGGAGTTTGCAACTGAAAAGAAACTTTGAGTTCCCAACAAGCTAGGTGAAAGACAGCTTTCACACACACTTATCTCAAAGAACTGAGCATGTGGAGAGACGTTCGTTCATCTAGCACCAAGTGAACGTGTTGCAGGAAAAACTTTTACACTGATTTCTCAGTCTGTTTCCTAGTGCCAGTTTGAAGTTCCTGCATTTTTCACTGTAAAACTGTGGTGGAGCTGTACTACCCCATATAAATATATGGAGAGGAGTTTGCAACTGAAAAGAAACTTTGTATTCCCAACAAGCTAGGTGAAGGAAGGCTTTCACACACACTTATTTCTCAGAACTGAGCATGTGCAGAGACGTTCATTCACCTAGCATCAAGGCAAAGGTTTGAAGGAGAAATTTTACTCTGGTTTCTCAGTCTGTTTCCCAGTGCCGGTTAGAATTTCTTGCAGTATTCACTGTAAAACCGAGTTGGAGCTTTTACCTCCCCATATATATGTATGGAGTTGAGTTTGCAAGTGTAAAGATACTTTGTGTTCCCAACAAGCTTGGAGAAAGACGGCATTCACACACACTTATCTCTCAGAACTGAGCATGTGGAGAGACGTTCGTTCTCCTAGAACCAAGGGAACGGTTTGCAGGGGAAAATTATACTCTGGTCTCTCAGTCTGTTTCTTAGTGCCGGTTTTAAATTCCTGCAGATTAGACTGTAAAACAGTTTTGGAGCTAGTACTTCCCATATATATTTATGGAGTGGAGTTTTCAACTGAAAAGAACTTTGTGTTCCCAACAAGCTTGGTGAAGGACGGTTTTCACACACACTTTTCTCTCAGAACTGAAAATGTGGAGAGACGTTCGTTCATCTAGCACCAAGGGAACGGGTTGCAGGAGAAACTTTTACTCTGGTTTCTCAGTCTGTTTCCTAGTGCGGGTTTGAAGTTCCTGCAGTTTTCACTGTAAAACCGAGTTGAAGCTAGTACCTCCCCATATATATGTATGCAGTGGAGTTTGCAAGTGAAAAGAAACTTTGTGTTCCCAACAAGCTAGGTGAATTACGGTTTTCACACACACTTATCTCTGAGAACTGAGCATGTGGAGAGACGTTCTTTCATCTAGCATTAAGGGAAAGGGTGGCAGGTGAAACTATTACTCTGGTTTCACAGTCTGTTTCCTAGTGCCGATTTGAAGTTCCTGCAATTTTCACTGTAAACCGAGTTGGAGCTAGTACCTCCCCATATATATGTATGGAGTGGAGATTGCAACTGAAAAGAAACTGTGTTCCCAACAAGCAAGGTGAAGGACGGCTTTCACACAAAATTATCTCTCAGATCTGAGCATGTGGATAGACGTTCGTTCATCCAGCACCAAGGGAACGGTTTGCAGGTGAAACTATTACTCTGGTTTCTCAGTCTGTTTCCTAGTGCCGGTTTGAAGTTCCTGCAGATTTCACTGTAAAACCGAGTGGAGCTAGTACCTCCCCATATATATTTATGGACTGGAGTTAGCAACTGAAAAGAAACTTTGTGTTCCCAACAAGCAATGTTAAGGACGGCTATCACACACACTTATCTCTCAGAACGGAGCATGTGGAGAGACTTTCGTTCATCTAGCACTAAGGGAAAGGTTTGCAGGAGAAACATTAACTGTGGTTTCTCTGTCTGTTTCCTAGTGCCGGGATGAAATTCCAGCAGTTTTCACTGTAAAACATATTTGGAGCTAGTACCTCCCCATATATATTTATGGAGTGGAGTTTTCAAGTGAAAAGAAATTTTGTGTTCCCAACAAGCTTGGTGAAGGACGGCTTTCACACACACTTATCTCTCAGAACTGAGCATGGGGAGAGACGTTCGTTCATCTAGCACCAAGGGAACGGGTTGCAGGAGTAACTTTTACTCTGGTTCTCAGTCTTTTTCGTAGTGCCGGTTTGAAGTTCCTGCAGTTTTCTCTGTAAAACCGAGTTGGACCTAGTACCTACCAATATATAAGTATGGAGTGGATTTTGCAACTGAAAATAAACATTGTGTCCCCAACAAGCTAGGTGAAGGACGGCTTTCACACACACCTATCTCTCAGAACTGAGCATGTGGAGAGATGTTCGTTCATCTTGCACAAAGAGAACGGCTTGCAGGAGAAACTTTTACTCTGGTTTCTCAGTCTGTTTCCTAGTGCCGGTTTGAAATTCCTGCAGTTTACAATGTAAAACAGAGTTGGAGCTAGTACCTCCCCATATATATGTATGGAGTGGAGTTTGCAGCTGAAAAGAAACTTTGTGTTCCCAACAAGCTAAGTGAAACACGGCTTTCACACACATTTAACTTTCTGAACTGAAAATGTGGAGAGACGTTCGTTCATCTAGCACCAAGGGAACGGGTAGAAGGCGAAACTTTTACTCTGGTTTCTCAATCTGTTTCCTACTGCCCGTTTGAACTTCCTGCACTTTTCACTGTTAAACCGATTTGGAGCTAGTACCTCCCCATATATATGTATGGAGAGGAGTTTGCAACTGAAAAGAAACTTTGTGTTCCCAACAAGCTAGGTGAAGGACGGCTTTCACACACACTTATCTCTGAGAACTGAGCATGTGTAGAGACGTTCTTTCATCTAGCACTAAGGGAAATGGTTGCAGGTGAAACTTTTACTCTGGTTTCTCAGTCTGTTTCCTAATGCCGGTTTTATGTTCCTGCAATTTTCACAGTAAAACAGAGTTGGAGCTTGTACATACCCATATATATATATGGATTTGTGTTTCCAACTGAAAAGTTACTTTGTGTTCCCAACAAGCTAGGTGAAGGACGGCTTTCACACACACTTATCTCTCAGAACTGAGCATGTGGAGAGACGTTCGTTCACCTAGAACCAAGGGAACGGGTTGCATTGGAAAATTATACTCTGGTTTCTCACTCTGTTTCTTAGTGCCGGTTTGAAATTCCTGCAGATTTCACTGTAAAACAGTTTTGGAGCTAGTACCTCCCCATATATATTTATGGAGTGGAGTTTTCAAGTGAAAAGAACTTTGTGTTCCCAACAAGCTTGGTGAAGGACGGTTTTCACACACACTTATCTCTCAGAACTGAAAATGTGGAGAGACGTTCGTTCATCTAGCACCAAGGGAACGGGTTGCAGGAGAAACTTTTACTCTGGTTTCTCAGTCTGTTTCCTAGTGCCGGTTTGAAGTTCCTGCAGTTTTCACTGTAAAACCGAGTTGGAGCTAGTACCTCCCCTTATATATGTATGGAGAGGAGATTGCAACTGAAAAGAAACAGTTTTCCCCACAAGCTAGGTGAAGGACGGCTTTCACACACAATTATCTCTCAGATCTGAGCATGTGGGTAGACGTTCGTTCACCAACACCAAGGGAACGGTCTGCAAGAGAAACTTTTACTCTGGTTTCTCAGTCTGTTTCTTATTGCCGGTTTGATGTTCCTGCAGTTTTCACCGTAAAACTGAGTTGGAGCTTGTACATACCCATATATATGTATGGAGTTGAGTTTGCAATTGAAAAGTTACTTTGTGTTCCCAACAAGCTAGGTGAAGGACGGCTTTCACACACACTTATCTCTCAGAACTGAGCATGTGGAGAGACGTTCGTTCATCTAGCACCAAGGGAACGGGTTGCAGGAGAAACATTAACTATGCTTTCTCAGTCTGTTTCCTAGTGCCGGTTTGAAATTCCTGCAGTTTTCACTGTAAAACAGAGTTGTAGCTAGTACCTCCCCATATATATATATGGATTGGTGTTTTCAAGTGAAAAGAAACTTTGTGTTCCCAACAAGCTAGGTGAAGGACGGCTTTCACACACACTTATCTCTCAGTAGAACATGACTTGAATTGTTTAAACGTTTGTGCTAATAAGATCAGTCATCGCCCTCTTAGATTATGTGTATCCAACAGGGCAGTGTTTACTGTGCTTTCCATCAGGGGAATCTAAATAACCTTACAGATATATGTTCTCTATTATCTAAAATGAAAGTAAGTATGAATTTATTTTATTCCTGTGATTGTTTTTCTATTTAAGCAACCCCCAAGTTAGGTCAAGTCTCTAAAATTATTATTTAAAGGCCACATTTCATAAGCTAGCTCTCATTCCTATGATAATGTTTCTTGTTAATTTAAACATTAAAAATCATATTTGACTTATTTCAGATGCGGAAGAAGTTGGGGAATAATATAGCTAGAGAATTAAAAGAAGGTATGTTGCCAACATTTCTGAATTTAATTTAGACATTGATTTCTGATCTACACTGTAAACAGTAAATGGCACCTGTTTCTATTGTTTGAATAACATACTATGTTAAATTTTTTCCTTACACATAGCTAATGAAAACTGTCAAAGCTTAATTTCATTCATAATGATAAATACACTGATTCCTCATTTATTCCTCGTGATCCATAGCTTTAAAAAAATCTCAAGAAGTCTGTGTTCTATGTTTTTGGCTGTGCCCTTCCTCTCCTGCTGTCCCCATGGGCCTGTCACCTGTGCACAGACCTGTTCTCAGAAAGCATGGAGGTCGTCAGCTTCTCGAGTTTCTGGTAGTGACTGAGGCAAAAAACCCAGACTCAAGCAATCACAGTTCATGTACCTGTCCCCTGGTGGATGACAATTAATTTCCTGTCATTCACTTTGTCACTGGTTAACATTTTGCCCTCAGGAAAAATTCCAAATTCCTTAGCTTGGAAGAAAAACACCCACATCGATTTGGCTCTTGCCAAAGTCTTCAGCCATATCTCTTTACTCCCCTGCTCTGCCCCTGTGCTCCAGCGGCTGGTCAGACTGCGCCCAGCTCCACGGGCGCCCTTCCTGCCTCTCCCTCCCACACTTTCTCCTCCTCCTTCAGGTATCTGCTTACACATCACGGCCACCAAAGAGGGGACAATATTGACACAAAGCTGGACGTCCCTTCTGAGTGTTCCAACTCTGCCCTCTTTTATACCTGTCATGGCATTTATGTCTCTGTACCGAAACTGCCTGTTCATCTGTTTCTCCTGTTTACAGTACAAGATCTTTCAGGGTGGTCTCTGTCATCTTCATCTTGTGGTTCCAGTGCTTGTCACAGTGCCTTAGCACATGGTTGCTGAGTAAGTGAATGAAGAGTGAGAAAACCAGGCGCTCTGATCCTTAGCCACAGGAGCAGTTAATTCAACATGCAGCCCTGGGCAAAGTCTAGAGTAGTAATCTTGGGTTTTGTGTTGTAATCGTATATAGGTATTTTTCATTCTTCTTAAAACTTAGAAAAGTCTCAGCTTTTCTTAAAAAATAAACTGACATTTAGTTACCTATGAAGTATTTTAAGAATCTAATTCTTTCACTTTCTTTCCAGCTGCTATTGAACTTGAATCTAAGTCCTACAGACTCTTGTAGGCTTAATGGACAAGTCAAGTCTAAGTCAAGATCTGGTTTCGAAAGCACGTGAAGAACATGTGGAGATGATGAAGAAAAAGTGTCTGATCTACAAGATGAAAAGTAAACATTTACCTGCTGGGCTGTTTGCCTCACATTTTAGTTACTTCCCTTCAAGATATTGACACTGTTTATTAAAGGAAAATATTTTTATATTATATGTGCATGATTAAAATTGATGTAGTATTCTAAACCACATTTCTCTGCATCTCATTAACTTTTAAGCAGAGGGAATAAAACCCAGCACTTTGGAGCTTTTGGCAGGACCAGGAGAGGGCAGGCCCAGGTGTGTGCAGACCCAGAAACGGGCAGGCCCAGCCGAGGGCAGGCTAAGGAGAGGGCAGATCGGGATAGTGAAGGCCAACGTGAGGGCAGGCCCAGGAGAGGGCAGGCCTAGGTGAGGGAAGGCTCAGGAGAGGGCAGGCCCAGGAGAGGGCAGGACCATGTGAAGGCAAGTCCAGGAAAGGGCAGGCCCAGGGTAAGGCAGGACTAGGTGAGGCAGGGGCTGAGGTGGGCAGTCAGCATGGGCCCTGCAGGGCCTTGTACTGGGTGGTTCCTGCCATTTCTTCCCCAAGTCCTGGGGTCGCAGGTCTGCCTGGGGCTGTTGGGCTTCAGGCTGTCCACCAGGCTGAAGGCTCGTGTAGTGCTGTTGAGTGTCTGTGAGTGTTTGATTGTGGTGTGTCTTGAGGTGCGTGTGTGTGTATCTGAGCGTGTGGGGGGTTTCTGGGTCTATCTGAGCCTGTTACGATCTCTTCCTCAGCCTAAGATCCTCAGAGAAGTTGTCTCACAAATGCACCCACAAGACAGGGCCAAGCCGTTTCCCCACGCAGCATCTGCAGGTGATGCCCCGCCCTTCGTGTGACATCAGGGCACCACCCCCGCTGACCCAGGATGTGCCCCAGAGGTGGTGCCCCTTCTTGGGAGGGGATGCTCAGTTAAGCTCAGCTCCCTTCTGCTTCCAGAAGCAGCAGTGACTTGGCTCACATTCAACAGCAAGTCCAAATCGCCTCATTCTGGAGGTCATGTGGCCAGGCTTCCTGGGGCCAGCGTGTGACTCAGCTCGAGAAGACTGGGGTGCACCCCGCCCATCACAGCCCTCGGGGCCGGCCACATCGCTCCTCTGCCCACACTGCAGGTGCGCTGGCCCAGCAGGCGGGTTCTGTCCCCCAGCTGCCTGGCCCGGCCTCCTCGGGGTGGCTGGTAGCTTTAGTGGAAGTGCAAGCTGGAGAGGGGGCGGTTACAGTCGGGGAGGGGTCACGAGCAGGGTCTTGTCAACGTCATCCTGGTCTTGCCCACCCATGTCACCCAGCTTGGCCCCTCTGGTCAGGCTGGGCGCCTTCCTGTTACCTCACAGCCCTTGGGCAGGAGCCAGCGGCCTGTCTGCACAGGACGCCATGCTTGCCCTGCTGGGTCTGTCCAGCCTCTTGTGGCTTCTGTGCTATCCATTCGCCGCTGTGTGGCATTGGCCAATTTCCCCAACCTCTCTGTGCCTATTTCTTCATCTGTAAAATGGGTATGATTGGAGGATCAAGCAAGATGCCCAGGACTTGTCAAATGCCCAGCACAGGGCCCAACATGGGCTCTTCCTCCCCAGAGACATGCTGGTTTGTGCACCTCTTCAGAGGGATCCCGGGGGGATGAGGAGGGGTGACTGGCTGTGGCAGGTGTCCATCTCACAGAGGAAGCTTTTGGGGAGAGCTCTCTCCACATCCTGAATTTTCTTCCTTCTGTGCATTAGCAAGTTGGCACAGAATAGCCAGTGCTTTGTAGACCCTCTTGATAAAGGTTCTGAACTTAAATTGTGGGCTTTGGGGCGGCAATCGAGCAGTCCCTGGGATTCAAGGATAAGGCCCACCTGGTGAGTGGTCAGCCCGACGTGGACAGTTGAGGATTCAGCAGTCTGGAAACAATGGAGAAACAGATGACAGGGAGGAAAGGGGTGTGGACACAGCGGGTGGACACTCAGTGCCCCAGCTCAGGTTGTCACCACGACCGCCTGCCCTCACCCCTGTGGCTGCGCAGCCTGGAGTCTGATCTTGCCAAGTAAAGTTTGTGTTGCTCAAAGATCTTTCTCAGGCAGTTCCAGAAACAGGGTCCCAAGCTGTGGGGACCCAGTCCTGCAGGGCCCACCATTCAGGCTCACAGCTGCAGGCTCTGACCAGTGAGCTGGCAGCCTGGGGAAGACGTTCACACTTGGTAACTGCGCTCAGAGGCTGTACTTTACCATCTGAATGTCTTAAAAAGAAAGCCACCCATCCCAATATTTACCATAGGGTGAAGTCCATGACCAGGCAGGGCAGCGGGGACAAGCAGGGCCTGGGCCCATGAGACACAAAGGGACCGAGCTGGGAGGCATCGGGCAAGAGTAGGTGATATTTAGACACTTCAATCCCATGAAGCTCCCTG
>NC_045726.1:258272-270514 GCF_009834535.1 Camelus ferus
TCTCCCAATTCTCTCTCTACTTGACTATAATCTAATGTTCATCTGCCCACTGTGCTTTAATTTAACCCAAGATTTTTTACGCCTAGAAATTATTTTGTGCTTTTTAAGGCTATCCAGATATTATTTATAGTGTCTTGTTTCTTGATCATATTTTCAGGCTTCCGTTAAAAATTACTTAATAACACGATTAATTTAAGTTCAGTTTCTGTTCACTTCAAAACCTGTAGGCTCTGGCAATCTCTGTTTTTACAAATATTCCAAGTGACCCTGATGCAACTGTGCCTCAGAACATTCCTTGAGAAACATGGGTATAATTTAAGAAAGATAAAAATATCCATTTTATTCACTGGATTTTCTCATCAAATTTTCCCATAATTTAACAGGAAAAACGATATGTTCAGAGAATTTAAGAATAAAGGCAGGCTTTTCACATTAAGCAAAATGTTAGAATCTTCTCCTTAACATGCTGGCAAAATTCGTCTTTGGTAAGTACCCTCAGTGTATCACACATGAACTCCTATGTAGTATCGTAGTAAACTTAGATCAAAAGTTAGAGTTTATGGCTAGTAGGCTAGAAATACTGAGGCTTCCTATGGAAGCACAGAAAGACTCTCAGAATTCCAGTTTCGTGTATTCTGGAGTTTTTAGGGCCAAATGATTTCTTGAATCTCTACAAAACTGACTGCCATTTATTCCTCTTAAATTGCATAGACCTATAGGCACATAAAAATTCACAGAACATTTAAAGGGTGACTTCCGTTCTTATTTTTTGTGGAATTAAGTCCAAAATGTGAAAGTCAGTAATAATAACATTGAATGACTAGATAGTCTTTACCATGTTCTCCTGACAACAGCTCTGTGGGGTAGGTATAATTATTAATCTTATTTTATAGATGATGGAACTGAGGCACAGAGAGGTTAAGCAACATGTTCAAGGTCACACAGGGCATACTAGAACAGGATTAGAACTGTAGCAATGGGATTCCAGCACCTGTGCTCTGAACCTCTACGTGACAACATACTGTAATATTTTAACCTCTTTGTATGTGACTGAGCTCTGTAAGGTGTGTAGATTAGCATGTTTAAGGGGTCCGTGGTGGGACAGGATGAAGCGCTACCTTGCATGTATAAAACTGAATTATCATCTTGCATTTTTAATGCAAGAGATTGTTGCTACATAGTGGACTAAACGTTAGGCTCAATCACATGAAATTGCCAAGGGTTAATCATTTTCAACCTAAGAAAAGACAGCAACTGAGGTCAAAATGGTTGACTCGGCAATTTCATGTGGCGCAATCAAATACAAAATTTACACCCTCCTGGTGCTTTGCAGCTTACAAGAGCATGTATATAATTCTCACACCCTGTGGTCTCAAGACTTGGGTAATGCATTGTTATGACCCTGGTTTATGAAGGGGGAAGTGGAGGCCGTGTGAAGGGCTCTGTCCCCAAGGGCACTGCACACCTGGGAGGTGACAGCACTCATCTTTAACCTGGTCTCCGGGGACTGGTTCTGCTGCTCCGTCCCTCTTCTGCTGGTGCTGGCCAGTGGCTGCTGATCAGGGGCCAGTATGCAGGGGGTTTGGGCGTTCCCTTTATGTGGACATGCTGAGTCCACCAAATACAACTTAGGAGAAAAGAGAGGAGCAAAAGTAGGAGGGAGGGCGCTGACCACCTAAATAAAGCAGGTGCTATAGTAGGAGCAGCAGCAACTCGTCACGTGGTTATCTGTATTTTTTTTAAAGTAATTTATTGAGTTGACATTCACATCCCGTAGAATTAACCACCTAAAAGCGCCCCAAATGCAGACATGCTGCCGTGTGATGTCAGCGGCAGCGCGCCGGCCTCCGGCTCCGGGCTGCGCACCTTGTCCGCCACACGGCCAGCCGGTCGCTGAGCTCGCGCGGCTCCTCCTTCTGCAGCCGCGACAGCCGCGCGGGGCTCCGCGGCGCGGCCGGGCCGCCGGCGGCGGCGGCGGCGGCGGCGGCGGCGGCACGGGGGCGCGGTCGCCACGGCGAGAGGCGCGGCGGGGAAAGCGGGGCGCGGAGGCCACGGGCAGCACCGGGACGCGGAGGGGGCGAAGCGGAACGGAAGGCACGACCGGCGACCCGCGCTCGCGGAGAGGCCGGCGCGGGGAGGAAGCACGAAGCACCTGGGGTGGGCGGGAGAGGGGTTACAGCACAAAGGACCAAGGGGGCGGACTACGAATCAATCGTAAAACGCCCTTTGTAGGAAAGCACGCACACACTCACACACGCACGCACACACGCTCGGGAAATACGGGGCGAAGGCGGCCCGGAGCGCCGAGCAGAGTCCGCGGCCGCCGCCGCGCAGTCTCCCGCCCGCAGCACTTGGCTTCCTCTCGGGCGGCGCGGGGCCGCGGGCGGGGGGGCGCGGGGGGGCGGAGGAGGGCTGCGCGGGGGGCGCGGATCGCGGCGCCGCGCTCCCCAACATCACTTTCGGTCTGTTTTATGCCCCTCTTTTTTGATTTGCTTAAGACCGAATGATTTTATCACATAGAATCTGTACGCGTCTCCATGGAGAGGAAGTGTTCCCGCAAGTGCGGCAGCGCTATCAAGGGAATGAAAGGGAGCAAGACGAGGAAATCAAGCTGTGTACTGGTGTGTGTGTCTCTAAATTTACTTGAATCGGCGCATCTCTCGATTTGCTCTCCCTTCCCACTCACTGAGCCCGAGCAGGGCCTGTGATTTATGCGTCCTGCCAGCGGGGCTGTCCAGCCCTTCCTTTCCACCCGCAGTGAGTGACCTGAATGAGTGCAGGCTGGCGGGGCTGGACCGCAGCGGCTGAGTTCCAGCATCATCACCTGCGGTCTTGTTTGGGGATTAGACTCGGAGATGTCACAGAGCGTCCTGGAGCCCCCAGATAAAGGCTTCATTCTCGGCGTAGCAGGAGCCTGAGCGCCAGCCTCCCAGAGGATGAAGTGTATGCAGCGTCATACGACTGCCCCCAAGCGTCCTTCTGTGGGAGGGGAGCACAAAGGAAGCAGGATGCTGCTGCCTCCGCGGGGAGAGGGGCTCTGGGGGTGGGGAGACTGCAGAGGCGAGCCTGGGAGACAGATGCGGGGATGCTGTGTGGAGAGAGCTCAGTGGGACCTGTGCCTGCTAGGGGACAGCCTTTCAACAGCCAAGTGCCCCAGTCATGTTTCAGGGCCGCGGCCAGCTGTCAAAGGTCCGTGTTCCCCTGTGGGACAAATAGCTGTCCTGCGCCGGTGCCCTTCTGGCCCGTTGTGCTCTTTTGTGTCAATTTGACAAAGGCCCCCTTCCCTGGGGACTCACTCCCTTCGTGCCCCTAGCCGTGCACCCAGCGCGAGTTGAGATCCCAGTGCCCTGTGGCTGGGCAGAAACGGAGCACCCTGCGTGGTGGCCCTGCAGGTACCTTGCACTCTCATCCTCCACCCAAGTTGGCGAAGGATGAAATCCTCAAAAAGCTGGAGCGTGAGCTGAGTTTGCTGTCCCAGCGCTTGGAGCCCTTGGCTGACCTGCTGGTCTCCATCCTCCTCCTCCCTCCTGGCCAGCTCAGACCAGCTCTGCTCATTTTCCACACTCTTCCTCCAAAGCCCCTTTCCCTAAATTCTCCATTTATTTCAGCTATCATAGATTTAATTCCCAGGATCATTTCTTAATCTGTGATTGCGCTTTCGTATGCCAAATGTTCTTCATTTATGGCTATACTGTCTTCTGTTATTTCTCTAAATAATCAGTGACCGTTTTTCTAAGGTTGTGTTTTGTTTTCTGTCTTGTCTCCATTTTCTTCTGGTTTAATCTTCCTCGCTCCCCCTCCTCCTTTCCCCACCTCTCCTCTCTCTTTCTTTTGGCTCTCTCTTTCGTATTGGTTAGTTTCCTTACAAGCGTGGGAAGCCCTTATCTATTTGTGTTAAAGAGACAGTGAAGAGAAAGCTGACTTCCAGGGGCAGGTTGTTTACCCCATGAGGGCTGCCCTGCGGGAGGCATCACATGACGAGCGAATTCCCTGTGTATCTCTCCGGGGGGCCCTTCCTCTCCCTGAAGTCGAATCCACCAATAGTGAGCCGGGCCGAGCCTGACCGCCAGCACTGCAGGAGCAGAGCGGTGGGCGTGGCCGGCAGTACTGCAGCAGCGGGCAGAGCGGGGTGGGGAGTGCGTCAGTGTCTGAGTGCTGAACAGGGAAAGTGACCTGCTGGTTTGCAAACCTTTTCATCCAATGACTTTCTTTTATACCTTCCCACATCCCTGGGCCACCCAATTCCTGAAACTTTCTGGTATTTTGAGGAGAATTTGCTCAATTTTGTTGGAACTCTCTGCGTTTTTATGGCTTGTGCCTTCATCTGCCTTGGTAGTCAGTTACTATTTCTCCCTATGCTTTATTTCTATTTTAAAATAACTTACTGAGATATAAGTGATATTTAACAATGCACATATTTAAAGGGTACAGTTGGACAGCTTTTGACATAGGAATAGACTCGGAAAACCGTCACCACAATCAAGGTAATGAACACACGAATCGTCCCTAGCAGTCTCCTCATGCTCTCTTCCAGCCCACCCCTCCTGTCCCCACCACCTCATCCCCTGGCAATCACTGAGCTGTTTCTTGTTGCTATGCACTGGTTTACGTTTCCTAAAAGTAAACGGAATTACACACCGTATCTCTTTTTGTTTGGTTTCTTTCACTTGATGTAATGTTTTCTGAAAGCAATTCTTGTTGTAGCCTATAATGTATTCCTTTTAAATTCCTGGATAATATTCTGTCTCAGAGTTTGTGCACTTACCTGTCGATGGACATTTGGATTGCTTCCAATTTGGGGTTATTACAAATAAAGCCACTATGCTTATTTGTGTAAAAGTTTTTCTATGGACATGTGTTTTCTATTGCCTTAGATAAATGCCAAAGAGTGGAATGACTGGGTGACAGAGTTTATATGTTCATACGGGTTCTAAGTTTAATTTTTAAGAAACTACCTAATTGAGGTTCAAAACAAATGCTGTCATTGTACATCTGCACCAGCAACGTAAGAGGGTTCCAGCTGCTCCACATCCTTAACAGCACCTGATAGGGTCTTTTAAATTTTATCGTCTCTACTAGTGGTGTCTCATTGTAGTTTTAATTTTCATTTTCTAACTGACTGCTGATGTTGAGCTTTTCGTGTGCTCATTTGCCATCCATATGTCTTCTTTAGTGAAGTATCTGTTCACATCTTCTGTCCATTTTTATGGTTGGTTGTTTTCGCAGTAGTTTTTGTGAGCTCTTTATGTATTATGTACACTAGTCTGCTTTCTTTCTAAAACTAAGGACTATTTCAAATCTGGGGGAAATTACAGATAATACTATAAAAATCCTATACACTTGTCACACATATTGAATGCATGATAACATGTTCTTATATTTGCTTTGGGTTTTATTTTTTAAAATAAGATCTCACCGATAAGGGACATTGGAAGCCCTTTTCTTATCCCTCTCTAATTCTCTTCTCTTCCTCCTCAAAAGTAAACATTAATCTGAACTTGGTGTGTATCTATGGCTTTGTTCTTTTACTACGCACACGCACACGCACACGCACACGCACACACTCATGCAGACACTCACATACATACACCTAGAGTTAACAATGCGTTAATCATCCTTAAGCTTTCTTGCTTTTGGACTTTCTACTGGTGCAATCCTACTGTATATATTCTATGTGATTCCTTTTGTTTATATCATGTTGTTGAAATTTATCCACTTTGATTCAGGTAGCTATGGATCACTTGATTGCAGATTTCCATAATGATAACCAACATTTATTTTTCTTAGTAGTAACGATGGACATTTTGGTTATTTTCACATTTCTTGTGTTATCAACAGCACTGCCAGAACCTTCTGTGTATGCTTTCTGGAGCATGTTTGTCAGTGCTGCCCTAGAAACAGGGTGGATGGGTCAGAGAGCGTGCTCACGCTCCACTTTACCGGACTAGGTAACACCTAACTGCTTGAACAGATTTGCAATTTCACCAGCAGCGATGACAGTTTCTATTGATTCACATTCTCTCCAGTACTTGGTGTGGTCAGGCTTTATGTTTTTGCCGATCCGGGAGGTGTTGAGGTGGTATCTCAAGATCTCTTATTGACAATGTGTCCAACCTAGGTAAATCCTCTCCACTGTCTTCTGGATCCTGTTGCTACTATCAGTTCTTTTGTAGATGATCTGTTTCATTCCTTGAGATCCTATACAATCTTCTCTCTCCTTTTGCTGTTCTGCAGTGCCACTATGATATATCTATACGTGGAGAGGATTTTCTGAAGTTTATACTGAAAGTTCATTCAGCTTCCTGGATCTGAACATTGGTGTCCCTCAGTAATTCTGGAAAATTCTCAGCAACCAACTCGAAAAACATTCCTCCTCATCCTCCATTATTTCCTTTCAAACTCCAGTTAGACATATAATTGACCTGCTCACTTGAGAATCTGCATCTCATATATATATTTAATTTATTTAAATATGCTCAATTACAAAGTGCCAATTTCTGGTGTACAGCATAAAGTTTCAGTCATACATATATTCATTTTCCTATTCTTTCACATTATAGGTGATATAAGATATTGAATATGGTTTCCTGAGCTCTACAGAAGAAATTTCCTTTTTTTAGATAGTTAATTGTACACTGTACTTGTTTTTAACTTTTTTTAATTGCGTAATAGTCATTTTATAATGTTGCGTCAGATTCCAGTGTAGAGCACAGTTTTTCAGTTATACATGAACATACATAGATTCATTGTCACATATGTTTTCACTGCGAGCTACCACAAGGTCTTGTGTATATTTTCCTGTGCTATTCAGTATAATCTTGTTTATCTATTCTACATTTTGAAATCCCAGTCTGTCCCTTCCCACCCCCTGCCCCCTTGGCAACCACAAGTTTGTATTCTTATGTCTATGAGTCTGTTTCTGGTTTGTATTTATGGTTTTTGGTTTTGTTTTTTTAGATTCCACACACGAACAATCTCACGTGGTATTTTTCTTTCTCTTTCTGGCTTACTTCACTTAGAATGACATTCTCCAGAAACATCCATGTTGCTGCAAACGGTGTTAATGTTGTCATTTTTTGTGGCTGAATAGTATTCTATTGTATAAATATACCACCTCTTCTTTATCCAGTCATCTGCTGATGGACATTTAGGCTGTTTCTATGTCTTGGCTGTTGTAAATATTGCTGCTATGAACATTGGGGTGCAGGTGTCATTGTGAAGTAGGGTTCCTTCTGGATATATGCCCAGGAGCAGGATTCCTGGGTCATATGGTAAGTGTATTCCTACTCTTTTGAGGAATCTCCATAGTGTTTTCCACAATGGCCGCACCAAATTGCATTCCCAGAGATAGGTCATTTTTAAATTGGCAGTCTGAAAAATAATGGTGATTATACAGCAAATGCAGCTTCCTTTGAAACACTTTGTAGCATTCTCATGGAAACTTTTTATCTTTACTGTATCATTGTAAAGTAGGAAAGGGATGAGTAATTGGTGGTATCAAATGACCATTTCCTTAGTCTCAGTGAACTTGGCTGTTCTCACACACTTCAGCTGTCCTTTTTTAGTTTTATGTTTTTCCGTGGTTCTGGTCACTGTGATGGTCTATGTGAATCCTTTACAAGTTACAATTTTCATCATCTCAAAAGAGTGTCTTTATGTGTCAATGAAGCCATTTAGTAATAAATTTCTCATGAAGAATAATATTGATTTGACAATATAACTTGGGCATAAAATATTATTTGATTTTTTGAGGATTTGGAGTGCTTTTCCTAAATTTACGTTTTCTTTAAATGTTAAAATTAATGGGCCTCATAAGTCAATGTTATTTCTCTGACTTCAAAGAAGCTATTTATTCAGGCAAGAGAACACTTTGGTGGTACTCTGTATAATAGGAAGCACATCACTTCATTTGGTAGAGAGTGGTGAAGCTAGATGACACGTCTCAATTAATAGAATGTAGTTTTTTATTATTCAATATGGCAGATTATGGAAAATGAAGAAAATTTTTCATTTGTTTTATATTTCATTCATTATAATTTTAATACCAAAATCTGACTTTAAAGAGAATAAAATAAGAGGGAAAACTATGGTTCAATTCCATTTGTAAATGTAGATGCAAAACCCAAAATACTCTGAAATATTAACAAATCGAAATCAGCAGTGAGTTAAAAAAAAAATCTTGCTTGACAAAGTGGAATTTACTCCAAAAAAATGTAAAAATGATTCAACATGCTTTGCAAACTCATTACATAAGCACATTAAAGAACCATACAATTATATAAACAGATTTAAAATAACATTAAAGTTTTAGTCATTTGTTTCATAAGCTCTAAGTAAAAAGACTAGGAATACACTAACGTAACATAATGAAGGGTATTTATCAAAAATCTAGATGTCCAATTGTGAATTATTAAGCAACCAAAATGTGGAACAGGGCTTCAGTGCCCTCTATCATCATGATTAAATGACATGATTTTGGAAGTTCTAGCTAATGTAAAAAATAAGAAAGATGAAATAAGTTATACTAATGTTAGAACAGAAGGATTAAATTATCTATATTTTTAGGTGGTAGGGTTGCAGGCTTGGAAAATATCATAGACCAAATTTTAAAAAAAAATATTGAATAAAAAATAATTTTTCACACAAAATAAATAAAAATCAATAGCTTTAAAAATATCAATCAATAGAAATTAAATGGAAACCCACCCCACTTATAATAAAAATAAAAGCTAGAAAATAATAGAAATAAATTTAATAACAAAAATAAAAATAAATGAAAGCTAGAAAATAAATGGAATTGAATTTAATAATGAATTTAATAGAACACAAAGGAAGACCGCTAAACAGTCTTGTGGGAGGATGCAGAATGAGATGAGCTTAGAGATGTACAGCCTTTAGAACTTCCGGGTGAGTCTCTTGGCTATACCCTCTTGCATCACCTGCCTCCCTACAGGTGGTCAGATGCTGTACGGTGCCCTGGCCTCTTCCCACTCAGGACCACTTCCAGAGGAAGAAGAGAGCCCGTAACTTCTGGATGCTAACCTGATGAGCAAGACAGATCTTACCCCAAAGATGGCATGACTTTCCTCACATCCTTTTGGCCAGAATTGGGCCACATGCCTACTTTTGAACCAACCTTTGGAAAAAGATTAGACAAGTTAGCATGAGTCTGGAGTAGAGTGGAGTCAGCTTTCCATGAAGAACATGGCAGAACTTGTTTCTTGAAAAAGTCTGGAATTATGCTGGTAAGCACGAAGTGAAAAGGGACTAACGGTTGGGTGAATAACAGTTACTCAACTGGAAGAACAAAAAAAGACAGACCCCTACCTTGTTCCATGTAAATAAACCCCAGAAGGTTTAAATAGCTAACTGTAAAACACACCTGTAACAATATTAGTGGAAGACTGCAAAGAATATTCATCTAATCTTAGGACCAGGAAGGCCTTCGCAAGCAATTTAAAAAAACCACCCTCAAAGATCATAAAGGCAAATGGTGACAGATTCACTGTAGATGTTAAACATTTCTATATGGCAAAGAATATTAGAAACCATCAAATAAATGGTTGACAGGGTAAAACATTTCCAATATACATGGACAAAATTTAAGATTGCTCCTACACGAAGAACTTCCTCAGAAAGGGAGAAAACAAAGATCTAGTTGAAAAAAATGTCAAAAGGTATGACTAGGCAAGATAAAACACAAAAAGTGGCAAAAGATTAAAATCATCACTCTCACTAGTGTCAGGAAATTTTTAATTAAAGCAAAAAAAATCAAGTTTCTTAGCAAATTTTAACAATTAAAAAAATTGATAGGGTCCAAGATGTAAAAAAGATTAGAGAAGCTGGCACTCTGTAATTTTACTGACGGTCATGTCTATTGCTACACCTTTTAGGGGAAGCAATCTGGCAGTATCTGTTAAATTCTGTGATGTTAATATCTCATTTTTAACAATACATTTTATAAAAATTAAAAGCAATACACCAAAATATATGTCTAAAGATATTCTTGTACAGTTTTATAATAGCAAACCATAGGAAACCATTTGAATGTCCATCTATGGTGGAATTGCTGATGACACTATGGTACACACATGCTGTGGACAAGCATGTTGCTGCTAAAGGTGAAGGAGGTCTCACATGATGGTGAGAATGAAAGATGAATAAAGTAGAAGAAAGAGAAGCAACTGCAAGAAAGTGCTGACTGCAGCTTAATGGAGGGACAAAGCAGGGTGCTTATTATTTAATGGGATCTTCAGGCCGGCTGAACGCAAAACACTGTCTAGAACAGTCCATCAGAGGAAGGAAGAGAACTTATTTGCTGGCACTCTTATGTCTTGTCTCCCTTTATCAAAGTTCCCCTTGAAGGTCTGGCACACCCATACTTCTGAGTATGTCACCCTGGAGAAGCCAGACCCCAAGCATCAGCTGAGTGGATAAATGGTGATGGAGCAGGAGCCTCAGAGCCTGGTCAGGCCATGCCTGTGCACTGGAGATGCTGCAGCTCCCACCATCACAGCTGCCGAAACAGAACTTGGAGGGGCTGGGCCTTACCTCATGGAGGAGTGAGGCAAAGACAGCCTGGCCTTTGGATGTGACATGGTGGCAGCTGTAGCTGAAGCAGTGGTGGCAGCAGCTGGGGATGTCCATGACCAAGGGACCAAGGGACCAAGGTACTTGGAGTCAGGAATGAACGAATGTGTTCAATAAAATGTCTCTCATCAATTTGAGTAAACCACCATCCTGTAGCTGTTCAGACTGCCTCTGCTCCAGTCTGTCTGTTACCTCTGGACAGGAGACTGCATTCTCTGGTCTTCTACCTTCTCTTTTGCGTTTCCATCTGTTGGTGTCTTTGTGTTTTATTCAGAATCTTTTCTTTTAATCTGTATTCCTAGTCACATGGTTTCTCCTTGATTGTGTCTAAACTTCTGCCAAGTCCATTAATTGAGCTTTAATGTTAATAACTTTATTTCTCTTTTAGAATGTTCATTGTTTTTCTTTAAAATTTTCCAATATTCGGCTGGAAATTTCTACTTTTGTTCTTAATCTGCTGGAACATATTAAGAGTAGTTATTTTAAAATCTGTGACTCTAACTGGGTTTTAGACTGAGAAATTATTATTAATTTTATTAAATGTAATAATGGTCTGATAATTGGGTTGTTAGAATTATATACTAAAGTCTCTAGAGATGAAATGATTTTATGTTTAGAATTTGTTTGAAAATGCTCCCCAAAATATGTGTGTGTGTTTAATTGTTAAAGATGAATAATTTATACACGGGGGTTCATTATACTATTCTTTCTTTGATGTATGCTTAAAAATTTTCAAAATAAAAAAAGTTTTTAAAAAGTTTGATTCTGATGACTCCATTTTTGGGGGGAGTTCCTAAGAATTTGTTCTCTTTTCTCTTGCCTTTCTTGGCTTACATTCCTTTACTTTGGTCTCATGGGTATTTGGAATTTGCAGTTGCGGATCAAATGCTGTGTATGACAAGTAGTAGGAGTAATCTGAGGTCTAGTCTGCTGTTATCTTCCCCGAGGAAGGATTTGTGCTTTTTCTTGGCTGTCAGCTGGAATATTCACCACAATCCAGTTTTACACATGACTTGAAGCTGGGATTCAGTCCCTCTGAGAGATGAATAACATCTCTGTCACCCTTATTCCTAGGATGTAGCCCTTCGTGGCCCCCACCTGGAGTGTAGGTGGCCTGTGACTCTCTCCTGCCCTTTGGCTGGTACTGGGCTCCAGGTTTTAGCTCCTCCACTGAAAGGCTGCCAGGGGCTCTTGCCCCCTCTTGTTCTCTCTTAACTGCCTTTTTTTTTTTTTTTTGCAATTGGTAAACATCTCTGGGAAGACTGGGTTCACCACCCTTGTCCTTCCTTTAGCTCCCAAATCCTTCCTTGTTAATTCCTTGTTGGCTGGTTTTATCTTCCGTGCCTCCAGGCAAATTCTTTCTTTCTTTTTTAATATTTTCTCACTGTTCTAGCTGCTCTCATAGAAGACTGGGCTAACTTCTCCAGTTCACCGCTGCCATAGGCCATGTGTTTTCTCTCTTCGCTCCTCCTCCTTTGATGGGTCTCATTCTCATTTTTCTAATCTCTCCTGCTTAAGGTTCTTGAAGGCTGCCCGGAGGGGGCTCCTGGTTCCGTTTATGAATGGAACACTGCTCTAGTCATCCTCAGAGCTGTCGATGCCAACAAAGCTCTTTGTGGCCCAACCATATGAATCCAGAGTGTTTGCGCTTA
>NC_045726.1:270614-312841 GCF_009834535.1 Camelus ferus
TCCCCATATTATGAGGAGTGTAATTTGCTCCTGAAAGAAACTTTGTGTTCCCACAAGCTATGTGAAGGACGGCTTTCACACACACACTTTCTCTCAGAACTGAGCTGTGGAGAGACGTTCTTTCATCTAGCACCAAGGGAACGGGTTGCAGGGAACATTTTACTCTGGTTTCTTAATCTGTTTCCTAGTGCCGTTTGCAGTTCCTGCAGTTTTCACTGTAACCGAGTTGGAGCTAGTACCATCTCCCTATCATATTGGAGTGGGGTTTGCCACTGAAAGAAACTTTGTGTTCCCAAAAATCTAGGTGAAAGACGGCTTTCACACACATTTACTCTCAGAACTGAGCATTTGGATAGGGTTCGTTCATCTAGACAATGGAAAGGGTTGCAGGAGAAACTTTTCTCTGGTTTCTCAGTCAGCTTTCTAGAGCCGGTATGATTTCCTGCAGTTTTCACTGTAAAACCGAGATGGAGCTACTATCCACATATATATATATGGAGTGGAGTTGCCACTCAAAGATACTTTGTGTCCCATCAAGCTAGGATAAGAACGGCTTTCACACCCAATTATCTCTCAGAAATGAGCATGTGTAGAGACTTTCGTTCATCTAGCAACAAGGGAAAGGTTTGCAGGAAAAATTTTACTCTGGGTTCACAGTGTTTGTTTCCTAATGCCGGTTTGAAGTTCCTGCAGTTTTCACTGTAAAACCGAGATTGGAGCTAGACCCTCCCCCTATATATGTATGGATTGGAGTTTGCAACTGAATAAACATTGTGTTCCCAACAAGCTAGTTTAAGGACGGCTTTCACAACACACTTATTTTCTCAGAACTGAGCATGTGGGGAGACGTTCGTTCATCTAGCACCCAATGGAACGGGTTGCAGGAGAAAGTTTTACTCTGGTTTCTCTGTCTGTTTCCTAGTGCCGTTATGAATTCTGCAGTTTTCACAGTAAAACCGGGTTGGAGCTATTACTTACTCCCATATATATAAATGGAAGTGATGTTTTGCGACTGTAAAGATACTTTGTGTTCCAAACAGCTAGGTGAAGGACGTCTTCACACAACTTATCTCTCAGAACTGAGCATGTGGAGAGACGTTCGTTCATCTAGCACCAAGGGAACGGGATGCAGGGGAAACTTTTGCTCTGTTTTCTCAGTCTGTTTTCTATTGCCGGATCGAATTTCCTGCAGTTTTCACTGTAAAAAGGAGTTCGACCTTTATACCTCCCCATATATATTATGGAGTGGAGTTTGCAACGTAAAATAAACTTTGTGTTCCCAACAAACTAGGTGAAGGACGGCTTTCACACACACTTATCTCTCAGAACTGAGCATGTGGAAACGTTCTTCATCTAGCACCAAGGGAACGGGTTGCAGGAGAAACTATTACTCTGTTTTTCAGACTGTTTCTTAGTGCCAGTTGGAATTTCCTGCAGTTTTCACTGTAAAATCGAGTTGGAGCTAGTACCTCCCCATATATATGTATGGAGTGGAATTTGCTCACTGAAAGAAAACTTTGTGTTCCCAACAAGCTATGTGAAGGACGGCTTTCACACACACTTATCTCTCAGAACTGAGCATGTGGAGAGACGTTCATTTATCTAGCACCTAAGGGAACGGGTTGCAGAGAAAAATTTTACTCTGGTTTCTTAAGTCTGTTTCCTAGTGCGGGTTTGCAGTTCCTGCAGTTTTCACTGTAAACCGAGTTGGAGCTAGTACCTCCCCATATATATGTATGGAGTGGAGATTGCAACTGAAAAGAAACTTTGTGTTCCCCACAAGCTAGGTGAAGGATGGCTTTCACACACACTTATATCTCCGAACTGAGCATGTGGAGAGACTTTCGTTCACCTTCCACCAAGGGAACGGTTTTCAGGGGAAACTTTTACTCTGGATTCTCAGTCTGTTTCCTAGTGCCGGTTGGAAGTTCCTTCAGTTTTCACTGTAAAATCGAGTTTGAGCTTCTACCTCCCCATATATAAGTATGGAGTGGAGTTTGCAACTGAAAAGGAACCTTGTGTTCCCAAAATCTAGGTGAAGAACTGCTTTCACACACACTTATCTCTCAAAAGTGAGCTTGTGGAGAGACTTTCGTTCATCTAGTTCAATGGGAACGGGATGAAGTAGAAACTTTTACTCTGGTTTCTCAGTCTGTTTGTTAGTGCCGGTTAGAATTTCCTGCAGTTTTCACTGTAAAACCGAGTTGGAGCTATTACCTCCCCTTATATATGTATGGAGTGGAGTTTGCCACTGAAAAGAAACTTTGTGTTCCCAACAAGCTAGGTGAAGGACTCCTTTCACACACACATATCTCTCAGAAATGAACATGTTTAGAGACTTTCGTACATCTAGCAACAAGGGAACGGGTTGCAGGGGAAATTTTACTCTGGGTTCACAGTGTGTTTCCTAGTGCCGGTTTGAATTTCCTGCATTTTTCACTGTAAAACCGAATTGGAGCTTGTACCTCACGATATATATGTATGGAGTGGAGTTGCAACTGAAAAGAATCTTTGTGTTCCCAAAAATCTAGTTTAAGGACGGCTTTCACACACACTTATTTCTCAGAACTGAGCATGTGGGGAGACGTTCGTTCATCTAGCACCAATGGAACGGGTTGCAGGAGAAAGTTTTACTCTGGTTTTCTCTGTCTGTTTCCTAGTGCCGTTATGAATTTCCTGCAGTTTTCACAGTAAAACCGGGTTGGAGCTATTACTTCCCATTATATATAAATGGAGTGATGTTTGCGACTGTAAAGATACTTTGTGTTCCAAACAAGCTAGGTGAAGGACGTCTTTCACACACACTTATCTCTCAGAACTGAGCATGTGGAGAGACGTTCGTTCATCTAGCACCAAGGGAACGGGATGCAGGGGAAACTTTTGCTCTGTTTTCTCAGTCTGTTTTCTATTGCCGGATCGAATTTCCTGCAGTTTTCACTGTAAAAAGGAGTTCGACCTTTTACCTCCCCATATATATGTATGGAGTGGAGTTTGCAACGTAAAATAAACTTTGTGTTCCCAACAAACTAGGTGAAGGACGGCTTTCACACACACTTATCTCTCAGAACTGAGCATGTGGAAGACGTTCGTTCATCTAGCACCAAGGGAACGGGTTGCAGGAGAAACTATTACTCTGTTTTCTCAGACTGTTTCTTAGTGCCAGTTGGAATTTCCTGCAGTTTTCACTGTAAAATCGAGTTGGAGCTAGTACCTCCCCATATATATGTATGGAGTGTAATTTGCTCCTGAAAGAAACTTTGTGTTCCCAACAAGCTATGTGAAGGACGGCTTTCACACACACTTATCTCTCAGAACTGAGCATGTGGAGAGACGTTCTTTCATCTAGCACCAAGGGAACGGGTTGCAGGAGAAAATTTTACTCTGGTTTCTTAATCTGTTTCCTAGTGCCGGTTTGCAGTTCCTGCAGTTTTCACTGTAAACCGAGTTGGAGCTAGTACCTCCCGATATATATGTATGGAGTGGGGTTTGCCACTGAAAAGAAACTTTGTGTTCCCAAAAATCTAGGTGAAAGACGGCTTTCACACACATTTATCTCTCAGAACTGAGCATTTGGATAGAGGTTCGTTCATCTAGCACAAATGGAAAGGGTTGCAGGAGAAACTTTTTCTCTGGTTTCTCAGTCAGCTTTCTAGAGCCGGTATGAATTTCCTGCAGTTTTCACTGTAAAACCGAGATGGAGCTACTATTTCCACATATATATATATGGAGTGGAGTTTGCCACTCAAAAGATACTTTGTGTTCCCATCAAGCTAGGATAAGAACGGCTTTCACACCCAATTATCTCTCAGAAATGAGCATGTGTAGAGACTTTCGTTCATCTAGCAACAAGGGAAAGGTTTGCAGGAAAAATTTTACTCTGGGTTCACAGTGTGTTTCCTAATGCCGGTTTGAAGTTCCTGCAGTTTTCACTGTAAAACCGAGTTGGAGCTAGAACCTCCCCCTATATATGTATGGATGGAGTTTGCAACTGAAAATAAACATTGTGTTTCCCAACAAGCTAGTTGAAGGACGGCTTTCACACACACTTATCTCTCAGAACTGATCATGTGGAGAGACGTTCGTTCATCTAGCTCCAAGTGAGCGGGTTACAGGAGAAACTTTTACTCTGGTTTCTCAGTCTGTTTCCTAGTTTCGGATCGAATTTCCTACAGTTTTCACTGTAAAAACGAGTTCGAGCTTTTACCTCCCCATATATTTGTATGGAGTGGGGTATGCAAAGTAAAATAAACATTGTGTTCCAACAAGCTAGGTGAAGGACGACTTTCACTCACACTTATCTCACAGAACTGAGCATGTGGATATACGTTCGTTCATCTTGCACCAAGGGAACGAGTTGCAGGAGAAACTTTTACTCTGGTTTCTCAGTCTATTTCCTAGTGCCGGTTTGAAGTTCCCGCAGTTTTCACAGTAAAACCAAGTTGGAGCTAGTACCTCCCCACATATATGTATGGAATGGAGATTGCAACTGAAAAGAAACTTTGTGTTCCCAACAAGCTAGGTGAAGGACGGCTTACACACACCTATCACTCAGAACTGAGCATCTGGAGAGACGTTCGTTCATCTAGCACCAATGTAACGGTTGCAGGAGAAAATTTTACTCTGGTTTCTCAGTCTATTTCCTAGTGCCGGTTCGAAGTTCCTGCAGATTTAACTGTAAAACCGATTTGGAGCTAGTACCTCCCCATATATATGTATGGAGTGGAGTATGCAATGTAAAGAAACTTTGTGTTCCCAAAATCTAGGTGAAGAATGGCTTCACACACTCTTATCTCTCAGAAAAGATCATGTGGACATACGTTCGTTCATCTAGCACCAAGTGAAAGGGTGGCAGGAGAAATTTTTACTCTGGTTTCTCAGATTGTTTCCTAGTGCCGTTTTGAATTTCCTGCAGTTTTCACGGTAAAACACGGTTGTAGTTAGTTCTTCCCCATATATATGTATGGAGTGGAGTTTGCAACTGAAAAGAATCTTTGTGTTCCCAACAAGCTAGGTGAAGGACGGCTTTCAAACACACTTATCTCTCAGAACTGAGTATGTGGAGAGAAGTTCTTTCATCTAGCACCAAGGGAACGGGTTGCAGTAGAAACTTTTACTCTGATATCTCAGTCTGTTTCCTAGTGCCTGTTTGTAGTTCCTTCAGTTTTCACTGTAAAATCGAGTTTGAGCTTATACCTCCCCATATATAAGTATGGAGTGGAGTTTGCAACTGAAAAGGAACCTTGTGTTCCCAAAAATCTAGGTGAAGAACTGCTTTCACACACACTTATCTCTCAAAAGTGAGCTTGTGGAGAGACTTTCGTTCATCTAGTTCAATGGGAACGGGATGAAGTAGAAACTTTTACTCTGGTTTCTCAGTCTGTTTGTTAGTGCCGGTTAGAATTTCCTGCAGTTTTCACTGTAAAACCGAGTTGGAGCTATTACCTCCCCTTATATATGTATGGAGTGGAGTTTGCCACTGAAAAGAAACTTTGTGTTCCCAACAAGCTAGGTGAAGGACTCCTTTCACACACACATATCTCTCAGAAATGAACATGTTTAGAGACTTTCGTACATCTAGCAACAAGGGAACGGGTTGCAGGGGAAATTTTACTCTGGGTTCACAGTGTGTTTCCTAGTGCCGGTTTGAATTTCCTGCATTTTTCACTGTAAAAACCGAATTGGAGCTTGTACCTCACCATATATATGTATGGAGTGGAGTTTGCAACTGAAAAGAATCTTTGTGTTCCCAAAAATCTAGTTTAAGGACGGCTTTCACACACACTTATTTCTCAGAACTGAGCATGTGGGGAGACGTTCGTTCATCTAGCACCAATGGAACGGGTTGCAGGAGAAAGTTTTACTCTGGTTTCTCTGTCTGTTTCCTAGTGCCGTTATGAATTTCCTGCAGTTTTCACAGTAAAACCGGGTTGGAGCTATTACTTCCCATTATATATAAATGGAGTGATGTTTGCCACTGTAAAGATACTTTGTGTTCCAAACAAGCTAGGTGAAGGACGTCTTTCACACACACTTATCTCTCAGAACTGAGCATGTGGAGAGACGTTCGTTCATCTAGCACCAAGGGAACGGGATGCAGGGGAAACTTTTGCTCTGTTTTCTCAGTCTGTTTTCTATTGCCGGATCGAATTTCCTGCAGTTTTCACTGTAAAAAGGAGTTCGACCTTTTACCTCCCCATATATATGTATGGAGTGGAGTTTGCAACGTAAAATAAACTTTGTGTTCCCAACAAACTAGGTGAAGGACGGCTTTCACACACACTTATCTCTCAGAACTGAGCATGTGGAAGACGTTCGTTCATCTAGCACCAAGGGAACGGGTTGCAGGAGAAACTATTACTCTGTTTTCTCAGACTGTTTCTTAGTGCCAGTTGGAATTTCCTGCAGTTTTCACTGTAAAATCGAGTTGGAGCTAGTACCTCCCCATATATATGTATGGAGTGTAATTTGCTCCTGAAAGAAACTTTGTGTTCCCAACAAGCTATGTGAAGGACGGCTTTCACACACACTTATCTCTCAGAACTGAGCATGTGGAGAGACGTTCTTTCATCTAGCACCAAGGGAACGGGTTGCAGGAGAAAATTTTACTCTGGTTTCTTAATCTGTTTCCTAGTGCCGGTTTGAAGTTCCTGCCATTTTCACTGTAAAACAGAGTTGGATCTTGTACTTCCCCATATATATGTAAGGAGTGGAGTTTGCAACTGAAAAGAAACTTTGTGTTAACAACAAGCAAGGTGAAGTATATTTTTCACACACACTTATCTCTCAGAACTGAACATGTGGAGATAAGTTCGTTCATCTTGCACCAAGGGAACGGGTTGCAGGAGAAACTTTTACTCTGGTTTCTCAGTCTGTTTCCTAGTGCCGGTTTGAAGTTCCTGCAGGTTTCACTGTAAAATCGAGTTGGAGCTAGTACCTCCCCATATATATGTATGGAGTGGAGTATGCAATGTAAAGAAACTTTGTGTTCCCAAAAATCTAGGTGAAGAATGGCTTCACACACTCTTATCTCTCAGAAAAGATCATGTGGACAGACGTTCGTTCATCTAGCACCAAGTGAAAGGGTGGCAGGAGAAATTTTTACTCTGGTTTCTCAGATGTTTCCTAGTGCCGTTTTGAATTTCCTGCAGTTTTCACGGTAAAACAGAGTTGTATTTAGTTCCTCCCCATATATATGTATGGAGTGGAGTTTGCAACTGAAAAGAATCTTTGTGTTCCCAACAAGCTAGGTGAAGGACAGCTTTCAAACACACTTATCTCTCAGAACTGAGTATGTGGAGAGAAGTTCTTTCATCTAGCACCAAGGGAAGGGGTTGCAGGAGAAACTTTTACTCTGGTATCTCAGTCTGTTTCCTAGTGCCTGTTTGTAGTTCCTGCAGTTTTCACTGTAAATCCCAGTTGGAGCTTGTACTTCCCCATATATATGTATGGAGTGGTGTTTGCAACTGAAAAGAATCTTTGTGTTCCCAACAAGCTAGGTGAAGGACGGTTTCACACACATATTTCTCTCAGAAATTAGCATGTGGAGAGACGTTCGTTCATTTAGCACCAAGGGAAACGGTTTGCAGGAGAAACTTTTACTCTGGTTTCTCAGTATTTTTCCTAGTGCCGGTTAGAAGTTCCTGCCATTTTCACTTTAAAACAGAGTTGGATCTTGTACTTCCCCATATATATGTAAGGAGTGGAGTTTGCAACTGAAAGAAACTTTGTGTTAACACAAGCAAGGTGAAGTATATTTTTCACACACACTTATCTCTCAGAACTGAACATGTGGAGATACGTTCATTCATCTTGCACCAAGGGAACGGGTTGCAGGGGAAACTTTTACTCTGGTTTCTCAGTCTGTTTCCTAGTGCCGGTTTGAAGTTCCCGCAGTTTTCACAGTAAAACCAATTTGGAGCTAGTACCTCCCCACATATATGTATGGAATGGGGTTTGAAACTGAAAAGAAACTTGTGTGTCCCAACAAGATAGGTGAAGGACGGCTTTCACACACACCTATCACTCAGAACTGAGCATCTGGAGAGACGTTCGTTCATGTAGCACCAATGTAACGGGTTGCTGGAGAAATTTTACTCTGGTTTCTCAGTCTGTTTCCTAGTGCCGGTTCGAAGTTCCTGCAGATTTAACTGTAAAACCGAGTTGGAGCTAGTACCTCCCCATATATATGTATGTAGTGGAGTATGCACTGTAAAGAAACTTTGTGTTCCCAAAAATCTAGGTGAAGTATGGCTTCACACACACTTTTCTCTCAGAACTGAGCATGTGGACAGACTTTCGTTCATCTAGCACCAAGTGAAAAGGTGGTAGGAGAAATTTTTACTCTGGTTTCTCAGATTGTTTCCTAGTTCCGGTTTGATGTTCCTGCCGTTTTCACTGTAAAACAGATTTGTAGTTAGTACCTCCCCATATATATGTATGGAGTGGAATTTGCAACAGAAAAGAATCTTTGTGTTCCCAACAAGATAGGTGAAGTACGACTTTCAAACACATTTATCTCTCAGAACTGAGCATGTGGAGAGAAGTTCTTTCATCTAGCATCAAGGGATAGGGTTGCAGGAGAAATATTTACTCTGGTATCTCAGTCTGTTTCCTAGTGCCTGTTTGTAGTTCCTGCAGTTTTCACTGTAAATCCCAGTTGGAGCTTGTACTTCCCCATATATATATGTATGGAGTGGAGTTTGCAACTTAAAATAAACTTTGTGTTCCCAACAAGCTAGGTGAAGGACGGCTTTCACACACACTTATCTCTCAGAACTGAGCATGTGGAGAGACGTTCGTTTATCTAGCACCAAGGGAACGCGTTGCAGGAGAAACTTTTACTCTGGTTTCTCAGTCTGTTTCCTAGTGCGGGTTTGAAGTTCCTGCAGTTTTCACTGTATAACCGAGTTGGAGCTAGTACCTCCCCATATATATGTACGGAGTGGAGATTGCAACTGAAAAGAAACTTTGTGTTCCCCACAAGCTAGGTGAAGGACGGCTTTCACACACACTTATATCTCCGAACTGAGCATGTGGAGAGACGTTCGTTCACCTTCCACCAAGGGAACGGGTTTCAGGGGAACTTTTACTCTGGATTCTCAGTCTGTTTCCTAGTGCCGGTTTGAAGTTCCTTCAGTTTTCACTGTAAAATCGAGTTTGAGCTTATACCTCCCCATATATAAGTATGGAGTGGAGTTTGCAACTGAAAAGGAACCTTGTGTTCCCAAAAATCTAGGTGAAGAACGGCTTTCACACACACTTATCTCTCAGAAGTGAGCTTGTGGAGAGACTTTCGTTCATCTAGTTCAATGGGAACGGGATGAAGTAGAAACTTTTACTCTGGTTTCTCAGTCTGTTTATTAGTGCCGGTTAGAATTTCCTGCAGTTTTCACTGTAAAACCGAGTTGGAGCTATTACCTCCCCTTATATATGTATGGAGTGGAGTTTGCGACTGAAAAGAAACTTTGTGTTCCCAACAAGCTAGGTGAAGGACGGCTTTCACACACACTTTTCACTCAGAAATGAGCATGTGGAGAGACGTTCGTTCATCTAGCACAAAGGAATGGGTTTGCAGGGGAAACTTTTACTCTGGTTTCTCAGTCTGTTTCCTAGTGCCGGTTTGAAGTTCCTGCAGTTTTCACTGTAAAACAGATTTGGAGCTAGTACCTCCCAATATATATCTATGGAGTGGAGTTTGCAACTGAAAAGAAACATTGTGTTCCCAACAAGGTAGGTGAAGGACGGCTTTCACACATTACTTATCTCTCAGAACTGAGCATGTGGAGAGACGTTCGTTCATGTAGCACAAAGGGAACGGGTTGCAGGGGAAACTTTTACTCTGGTTTCTCAGTATGTTTCCTTGTGCCGGTTAGAAGTTCCTGCCATTTTCACTGTAAAACAGAGTTGGATCTTGTACTTCCCCATATATATGTAAGGAGTGGAGTTTGCAACTGAAAGAAACTTTGTGTTAACAACAAGCAAGGTGAAGTATATTTTTCACACACACTTATCTCTCAGAACTGAACATGTGGAGATACGTTCGTTCATCTTGCACCAAGGGAAAGGTTTGCAGGGGAAACTTTTACTCTGGTTTCTCAGTCTGTTTCCTAGTGCCGTTTTGAAGTTCCGGCAGTTTTCACAGTAAAACCGAGTTGGAGCTAGTACCTCCCCACATATATGTATGGAATGGGGTTTGAAACTGAAAAGAAACTTGTGTTCCCAACAAGATAGGTGAAGGACGGCTTTCACACACATCTATCACTCAGAACTGAGCATCTGGAGAGACGTTCGTTCATGTAGCACCAATGTAACGGGTTGCTGGAGAAAATTTTACTCTGGTTTCTCAGTCTGTTTCCTAGTGCCGGTTCGAAGTTCCTGCAGATTTAACTGTAAAACCGAGTTGGAGCTAGTACCTCCCCATATATATGTATGAAGTGGAGTATGCAATGAAAAGAAACTTTGTGTTCCCAAAAATCTAGGTGAAGTATGGCTTCACACACACTTATCTCTCAGAACTGAGCATGTGGACAGACGTTCGTTCATCTAGCACCAAGTGAAAAGGTGGTAGGAGAAATTTTTACTCTGGTTTCTCAGATTGTTTCCTAGTTCCGGTTTGATGTTCCTGCCGTTTTCACTGTAAAACAGATTTGTAGTTAGTACCTCCCCATATATATGTATGGAGTGGAATTTGCAACAGAAAAGAATCTTTGTGTTCCCAACAAGATAGGTGAAGTACGACTTTCAAACACATTTATCTCTCAGAACAGAGCATGTGGAGAGAAGTTCTTTCATCTAGCACCAAGGGATAGGGTTGCAGGAGAAATTTTTACTCTGGTATCTCAGTCTGTTTCCTAGTGCCTGTTTGTAGTTCCTGCAGTTTTCACTGTAAATCCCAGTTGGAGCTTGTACTTCCCCATATATATGTATGGAGTGGAGTTTGCAACTTAAAATAAACTTTGTGTTCCCAAAAAGCTAGGTGAAGGACGGCTTTCACACACACTTATCTCTCAGAAATGAGCATGTGGAGAGACGTTCATTTATCTAGCACTAAGGGAACGCGTTGCAGCAGAAACTTTTACTCTGGTTTCTCAGTCTGTTTCCTAGTGCGGGTTTGAAGTTCCTGCAGTTTTCACTGTAAACCGAGTTGGAGCTAGTACCTCCCCATATATATGTATGGAGTGGAGATTGCAACTGAAAAGAAACTTTGTGTTCCCCACAAGCTAGGTGAAGGATGGCTTTCACACACACTTATATCTCCGAACTGAGCATGTGGAGAGACTTTCGTTCACCTTCCACCAAGGGAACGGTTTTCAGGGGAAACTTTTACTCTGGATTCTCAGTCTGTTTCCTAGTGCCGGTTGGAAGTTCCTTCAGTTTTCACTGTAAAATCGAGTTTGAGCTTATACCTCCCCATATATAAGTATGGAGTGGAGTTTGCAACTGAAAAGGAACCTTGTGTTCCCAAAAATCTAGGTGAAGAACTGCTTTCACACACACTTATCTCTCAAAAGTGAGCTTGTGGAGAGACTTTCGTTCATCTAGTTCAATGGGAACGGGATGAAGTAGAAACTTTTACTCTGGTTTCTCAGTCTGTTTGTTAGTGCCGGTTAGAATTTCCTGCAGTTTTCACTGTAAAACCGAGTTGGAGCTATTACCTCCCCTTATATATGTATGGAGTGGAGTTTGCCACTGAAAAGAAACTTTGTGTTCCCAACAAGCTAGGTGAAGGACTCCTTTCACACACACATATCTCTCAGAAATGAACATGTTTAGAGACTTTCGTACATCTAGCAACAAGGGAACGGGTTGCAGGGGAAATTTTACTCTGGGTTCACAGTGTGTTTCCTAGTGCCGGTTTGAATTTCCTGCATTTTTCACTGTAAAACCGAATTGGAGCTTGTACCTCACGATATATATGTATGGAGTGGAGTTTGCAACTGAAAAGAATCTTTGTGTTCCCAAAAATCTAGTTTAAGGACGGCTTTCACACACACTTATTTCTCAGAACTGAGCATGTGGGGAGACGTTCGTTCATCTAGCACCAATGGAACGGGTTGCAGGAGAAAGTTTTACTCTGGTTTCTCTGTCTGTTTCCTAGTGCCGTTATGAATTTCCTGCAGTTTTCACAGTAAAACCGGGTTGGAGCTATTACTTCCCATTATATATAAATGGAGTGATGTTTGCGACTGTAAAGATACTTTGTGTTCCAAACAAGCTAGGTGAAGGACGTCTTTCACACACACTTATCTCTCAGAACTGAGCATGTGGAGAGACGTTCGTTCATCTAGCACCAAGGGAACGGGATGCAGGGGAAACTTTTGCTCTGTTTTCTCAGTCTGTTTTCTATTGCCGGATCGAATTTCCTGCAGTTTTCACTGTAAAAAGGAGTTCGACCTTTTACCTCCCCATATATATGTATGGAGTGGAGTTTGCAACGTAAAATAAACTTTGTGTTCCCAACAAACTAGGTGAAGGACGGCTTTCACACACACTTATCTCTCAGAACTGAGCATGTGGAAGACGTTCGTTCATCTAGCACCAAGGGAACGGGTTGCAGGAGAAACTATTACTCTGTTTTCTCAGACTGTTTCTTAGTGCCAGTTGGAATTTCCTGCAGTTTTCACTGTAAAATCGAGTTGGAGCTAGTACCTCCCCATATATATGTATGGAGTGTAATTTGCTCCTGAAAGAAACTTTGTGTTCCCAACAAGCTATGTGAAGGACGGCTTTCACACACACTTATCTCTCAGAACTGAGCATGTGGAGAGACGTTCTTTCATCTAGCACCAAGGGAACGGGTTGCAGGAGAAAATTTTACTCTGGTTTCTTAATCTGTTTCCTAGTGCCGGTTTGCAGTTCCTGCAGTTTTCACTGTAAACCGAGTTGGAGCTAGTACCTCCCGATATATATGTATGGAGTGGGGTTTGCCACTGAAAAGAAACTTTGTGTTCCCAAAAATCTAGGTGAAAGACGGCTTTCACACACATTTATCTCTCAGAACTGAGCATTTGGATAGAGGTTCGTTCATCTAGCACAAATGGAAAGGGTTGCAGGAGAAACTTTTTCTCTGGTTTCTCAGTCAGCTTTCTAGAGCCGGTATGAATTTCCTGCAGTTTTCACTGTAAAACCGAGATGGAGCTACTATTTCCACATATATATATATGGAGTGGAGTTTGCCACTCAAAAGATACTTTGTGTTCCCATCAAGCTAGGATAAGAACGGCTTTCACACCCAATTATCTCTCAGAAATGAGCATGTGTAGAGACTTTCGTTCATCTAGCAACAAGGGAAAGGTTTGCAGGAAAAATTTTACTCTGGGTTCACAGTGTGTTTCCTAATGCCGGTTAGAAGTTCCTGCAGTTTTCACTGTAAAACCGAGTTGGAGCTAGAACCTCCCCCTATATATGTATGGATTGGAGTTTGCAACTGAAAATAAACATTGTGTTCCCAACAAGCTAGTTGAAGGACGGCTTTCACACACACTTATCTCTCAGAACTGATCATGTGGAGAGACGTTCGTTCATCTAGCTCCAAGTGAGCGGGTTACAGGAGAAACTTTTACTCTGGTTTCTCAGTCTGTTTCCTAGTTTCGGATCGAATTTCCTACAGTTTTCACTGTAAAAACGAGTTCGAGCTTTTACCTCCCCATATATTTGTATGGAGTGGGGTATGCAAAGTAAAATAAACATTGTGTTCCAAACAAGCTAGGTGAAGGACGACTTTCACTCACACTTATCTCACAGAACTGAGCATGTGGATATACGTTCGTTCATCTTGCACCAAGGGAACGAGTTGCAGGAGAAACTTTTACTCTGGTTTCTCAGTCTATTTCCTAGTGCCGGTTTGAAGTTCCCGCAGTTTTCACAGTAAAACCAAGTTGGAGCTAGTACCTCCCCACATATATGTATGGAATGGAGATTGCAACTGAAAAGAAACTTTGTGTTCCCAACAAGCTAGGTGAAGGACGGCTTACACACACCTATCACTCAGAACTGAGCATCTGGAGAGACGTTCGTTCATCTAGCACCAATGTAACCGGTTGCAGGAGAAAATTTTACTCTGGTTTCTCAGTCTATTTCCTAGTGCCGGTTCGAAGTTCCTGCAGATTTAACTGTAAAACCGATTTGGAGCTAGTACCTCCCCATATATATGTATGGAGTGGAGTATGCAATGTAAAGAAACTTTGTGTTCCCAAAAATCTAGGTGAAGAATGGCTTCACACACTCTTATCTCTCAGAAAAGATCATGTGGACATACGTTCGTTCATCTAGCACCAAGTGAAAGGGTGGCAGGAGAAATTTTTACTCTGGTTTCTCAGATTGTTTCCTAGTGCCGTTTTGAATTTCCTGCAGTTTTCACGGTAAAACACGGTTGTAGTTAGTTCTTCCCCATATATATGTATGGAGTGGAGTTTGCAACTGAAAAGAATCTTTGTGTTCCCAACAAGCTAGGTGAAGGACGGCTTTCAAACACACTTATCTCTCAGAACTGAGTATGTGGAGAGAAGTTCTTTCATCTAGCACCAAGGGAACGGGTTGCAGTAGAAACTTTTACTCTGATATCTCAGTCTGTTTCCTAGTGCCTGTTGTAGTTCCTTCAGTTTTCACTGTAAAATCGAGTTTGAGCTTATACCTCCCCATATATAAGTATGGAGTGGAGTTTGCAACTGAAAAGGAACCTTGTGTTCCCAAAAATCTAGGTGAAGAACTGCTTTCACACACACTTATCTCTCAAAAGTGAGCTTGTGGAGAGACTTTCGTTCATCTAGTTCAATGGGAACGGGATGAAGTAGAAACTTTTACTCTGGTTTCTCAGTCTGTTTGTTAGTGCCGGTTAGAATTTCCTGCAGTTTTCACTGTAAAACCGAGTTGGAGCTATTACCTCCCCTTATATATGTATGGAGTGGAGTTTGCCACTGAAAAGAAACTTTGTGTTCCCAACAAGCTAGGTGAAGGACTCCTTTCACACACACATATCTCTCAGAAATGAACATGTTTAGAGACTTTCGTACATCTAGCAACAAGGGAACGGGTTGCAGGGGAAATTTTACTCTGGGTTCACAGTGTGTTTCCTAGTGCCGGTTTGAATTTCCTGCATTTTTCACTGTAAAACCGAATTGGAGCTTGTACCTCACCATATATATGTATGGAGTGGAGTTTGCAACTGAAAAGAATCTTTGTGTTCCCAAAAATCTAGTTTAAGGACGGCTTTCACACACACTTATTTCTCAGAACTGAGCATGTGGGGAGACGTTCGTTCATCTAGCACCAATGGAACGGGTTGCAGGAGAAAGTTTTACTCTGGTTTCTCTGTCTGTTTCCTAGTGCCGTTATGAATTTCCTGCAGTTTTCACAGTAAAACCGGGTTGGAGCTATTACTTCCCATTATATATAAATGGAGTGATGTTTGCCACTGTAAAGATACTTTGTGTTCCAAACAAGCTAGGTGAAGGACGTCTTTCACACACACTTATCTCTCAGAACTGAGCATGTGGAGAGACGTTCGTTCATCTAGCACCAAGGGAACGGGATGCAGGGGAAACTTTTGCTCTGTTTTCTCAGTCTGTTTTCTATTGCCGGATCGAATTTCCTGCAGTTTTCACTGTAAAAAGGAGTTCGACCTTTTACCTCCCCATATATATGTATGGAGTGGAGTTTGCAACGTAAAATAAACTTTGTGTTCCCAACAAACTAGGTGAAGGACGGCTTTCACACACACTTATCTCTCAGAACTGAGCATGTGGAAGACGTTCGTTCATCTAGCACCAAGGGAACGGGTTGCAGGAGAAACTATTACTCTGTTTTCTCAGACTGTTTCTTAGTGCCAGTTGGAATTTCCTGCAGTTTTCACTGTAAAATCGAGTTGGAGCTAGTACCTCCCCATATATATGTATGGAGTGTAATTTGCTCCTGAAAGAAACTTTGTGTTCCCAACAAGCTATGTGAAGGACGGCTTTCACACACACTTATCTCTCAGAACTGAGCATGTGGAGAGACGTTCTTTCATCTAGCACCAAGGGAACGGGTTGCAGGAGAAAATTTTACTCTGGTTTCTTAATCTGTTTCCTAGTGCCGGTTTGAAGTTCCTGCCATTTTCACTGTAAAACAGAGTTGGATCTTGTACTTCCCCATATATATGTAAGGAGTGGAGTTTGCAACTGAAAAGAAACTTTGTGTTAACAACAAGCAAGGTGAAGTATATTTTTCACACACACTTATCTCTCAGAACTGAACATGTGGAGATAAGTTCGTTCATCTTGCACCAAGGGAACGGGTTGCAGGAGAAACTTTTACTCTGGTTTCTCAGTCTGTTTCCTAGTGCCGGTTTGAAGTTCCTGCAGGTTTCACTGTAAAATCGAGTTGGAGCTAGTACCTCCCCATATATATGTATGGAGTGGAGTATGCAATGTAAAGAAACTTTGTGTTCCCAAAAATCTAGGTGAAGAATGGCTTCACACACTCTTATCTCTCAGAAAAGATCATGTGGACAGACGTTCGTTCATCTAGCACCAAGTGAAAGGGTGGCAGGAGAAATTTTTACTCTGGTTTCTCAGATTGTTTCCTAGTGCCGTTTTGAATTTCCTGCAGTTTTCACGGTAAAACAGAGTTGTATTTAGTTCCTCCCCATATATATGTATGGAGTGGAGTTTGCAACTGAAAAGAATCTTTGTGTTCCCAACAAGCTAGGTGAAGGACAGCTTTCAAACACACTTATCTCTCAGAACTGAGTATGTGGAGAGAAGTTCTTTCATCTAGCACCAAGGGAAGGGGTTGCAGGAGAAACTTTTACTCTGGTATCTCAGTCTGTTTCCTAGTGCCTGTTTGTAGTTCCTGCAGTTTTCACTGTAAATCCCAGTTGGAGCTTGTACTTCCCCATATATATGTATGGAGTGGTGTTTGCAACTGAAAAGAATCTTTGTGTTCCCAACAAGCTAGGTGAAGGACGGTTTCACACACATATTTCTCTCAGAAATTAGCATGTGGAGAGACGTTCGTTCATTTAGCACCAAGGAAACGGTTTGCAGGAGAAACTTTTACTCTGGTTTCTCAGTATTTTTCCTAGTGCCGGTTAGAAGTTCCTGCCATTTTCACTTTAAAACAGAGTTGGATCTTGTACTTCCCCATATATATGTAAGGAGTGGAGTTTGCAACTGAAAAGAAACTTTGTGTTAACACAAGCAAGGTGAAGTATATTTTTCACACACACTTATCTCTCAGAACTGAACATGTGGAGATACGTTCATTCATCTTGCACCAAGGGAACGGGTTGCAGGGGAAACTTTTACTCTGGTTTCTCAGTCTGTTTCCTAGTGCCGGTTTGAAGTTCCCGCAGTTTTCACAGTAAAACCAATTTGGAGCTAGTACCTCCCCACATATATGTATGGAATGGGGTTTGAAACTGAAAAGAAACTTTGTGTTCCCAACAAGATAGGTGAAGGACGGCTTTCACACACACCTATCACTCAGAACTGAGCATCTGGAGAGACGTTCGTTCATGTAGCACCAATGTAACGGGTTGCTGGAGAAAATTTTACTCTGGTTTCTCAGTCTGTTTCCTAGTGCCGGTTCGAAGTTCCTGCAGATTTAACTGTAAAACCGAGTTGGAGCTAGTACCTCCCCATATATATGTATGTAGTGGAGTATGCACTGTAAAGAAACTTTGTGTTCCCAAAAATCTAGGTGAAGTATGGCTTCACACACACTTTTCTCTCAGAACTGAGCATGTGGACAGACTTTCGTTCATCTAGCACCAAGTGAAAAGGTGGTAGGAGAAATTTTTACTCTGGTTTCTCAGATTGTTTCCTAGTTCCGGTTTGATGTTCCTGCCGTTTTCACTGTAAAACAGATTTGTAGTTAGTACCTCCCCATATATATGTATGGAGTGGAATTTGCAACAGAAAAGAATCTTTGTGTTCCCAACAAGATAGGTGAAGTACGACTTTCAAACACATTTATCTCTCAGAACTGAGCATGTGGAGAGAAGTTCTTTCATCTAGCATCAAGGGATAGGGTTGCAGGAGAAATATTTACTCTGGTATCTCAGTCTGTTTCCTAGTGCCTGTTTGTAGTTCCTGCAGTTTTCACTGTAAATCCCAGTTGGAGCTTGTACTTCCCCATATATATATGTATGGAGTGGAGTTTGCAACTTAAAATAAACTTTGTGTTCCCAACAAGCTAGGTGAAGGACGGCTTTCACACACACTTATCTCTCAGAACTGAGCATGTGGAGAGACGTTCGTTTATCTAGCACCAAGGGAACGCGTTGCAGGAGAAACTTTTACTCTGGTTTCTCAGTCTGTTTCCTAGTGCGGGTTTGAAGTTCCTGCAGTTTTCACTGTATAACCGAGTTGGAGCTAGTACCTCCCCATATATATGTACGGAGTGGAGATTGCAACTGAAAAGAAACTTTGTGTTCCCCACAAGCTAGGTGAAGGACGGCTTTCACACACACTTATATCTCCGAACTGAGCATGTGGAGAGACGTTCGTTCACCTTCCACCAAGGGAACGGGTTTCAGGGGAACTTTTACTCTGGATTCTCAGTCTGTTTCCTAGTGCCGGTTTGAAGTTCCTTCAGTTTTCACTGTAAAATCGAGTTTTGAGCTTATACCTCCCCATATATAAGTATGGAGTGGAGTTTGCAACTGAAAAGGAACCTTGTGTTCCCAAAAATCTAGGTGAAGAACGGCTTTCACACACACTTATCTCTCAGAAGTGAGCTTGTGGAGAGACTTTCGTTCATCTAGTTCAATGGGAACGGGATGAAGTAGAAACTTTTACTCTGGTTTCTCAGTCTGTTTATTAGTGCCGGTTAGAATTTCCTGCAGTTTTCACTGTAAAACCGAGTTGGAGCTATTACCTCCCCTTATATATGTATGGAGTGGAGTTTGCGACTGAAAAGAAACTTTGTGTTCCCAACAAGCTAGGTGAAGGACGGCTTTCACACACACTTTTCACTCAGAAATGAGCATGTGGAGAGACGTTCGTTCATCTAGCACAAAGGGAATGGGTTGCAGGGGAAACTTTTACTCTGGTTTCTCAGTCTGTTTCCTAGTGCCGGTTTGAAGTTCCTGCAGTTTTCACTGTAAAACAGATTTGGAGCTAGTACCTCCCAATATATATCTATGGAGTGGAGTTTGCAACTGAAAAGAAACATTGTGTTCCCAACAAGGTAGGTGAAGGACGGCTTTCACACATACTTATCTCTCAGAACTGAGCATGTGGAGAGACGTTCGTTCATGTAGCACAAAGGGAACGGGTTGCAGGGGAAACTTTTACTCTGGTTTCTCAGTATGTTTCCTTGTGCCGGTTAGAAGTTCCTGCCATTTTCACTGTAAAACAGAGTTGGATCTTGTACTTCCCCATATATATGTAAGGAGTGGAGTTTGCAACTGAAAAGAAACTTTGTGTTAACAACAAGCAAGGTGAAGTATATTTTTCACACACACTTATCTCTCAGAACTGAACATGTGGAGATACGTTCGTTCATCTTGCACCAAGGGAAAGGTTTGCAGGGGAAACTTTTACTCTGGTTTCTCAGTCTGTTTCCTAGTGCCGTTTTGAAGTTCCGGCAGTTTTCACAGTAAAACCGAGTTGGAGCTAGTACCTCCCCACATATATGTATGGAATGGGGTTTGAAACTGAAAAGAAACTTTGTGTTCCCAACAAGATAGGTGAAGGACGGCTTTCACACACATCTATCACTCAGAACTGAGCATCTGGAGAGACGTTCGTTCATGTAGCACCAATGTAACGGGTTGCTGGAGAAAATTTTACTCTGGTTTCTCAGTCTGTTTCCTAGTGCCGGTTCGAAGTTCCTGCAGATTTAACTGTAAAACCGAGTTGGAGCTAGTACCTCCCCATATATATGTATGTAGTGGAGTATGCACTGTAAAGAAACTTTGTGTTCCCAAAAATCTAGGTGAAGTATGGCTTCACACACACTTTTCTCTCAGAACTGAGCATGTGGACAGACTTTCGTTCATCTAGCACCAAGTGAAAAGGTGGTAGGAGAAATTTTTACTCTGGTTTCTCAGATTGTTTCCTAGTTCCGGTTTGATGTTCCTGCCGTTTTCACTGTAAAACAGATTTGTAGTTAGTACCTCCCCATATATATGTATGGAGTGGAATTTGCAACAGAAAAGAATCTTTGTGTTCCCAACAAGATAGGTGAAGTACGACTTTCAAACACATTTATCTCTCAGAACTGAGCATGTGGAGAGAAGTTCTTTCATCTAGCATCAAGGGATAGGGTTGCAGGAGAAATATTTACTCTGGTATCTCAGTCTGTTTCCTAGTGCCTGTTTGTAGTTCCTGCAGTTTTCACTGTAAATCCCAGTTGGAGCTTGTACTTCCCCATATATATATGTATGGAGTGGAGTTTGCAACTTAAATAAACTTTGTGTTCCCAACAAGCTAGGTGAAGGACGGCTTTCACACACACTTATCTCTCAGAACTGAGCATGTGGAGAGACGTTCGTTTATCTAGCACCAAGGGAACGCGTTGCAGGAGAAACTTTTACTCTGGTTTCTCAGTCTGTTTCCTAGTGCGGGTTTGAAGTTCCTGCAGTTTTCACTGTATAACCGAGTTGGAGCTAGTACCTCCCCATATATATGTACGGAGTGGAGATTGCAACTGAAAAGAAACTTTGTGTTCCCCACAAGCTAGGTGAAGGACGGCTTTCACACACACTTATATCTCCGAACTGAGCATGTGGAGAGACGTTCGTTCACCTTCCACCAAGGGAACCGGTTTCAGGGGAAACTTTTACTCTGGATTCTCAGTCTGTTTCCTAGTGCCGGTTTGAAGTTCCTTCAGTTTTCACTGTAAAATCGAGTTTGAGCTTATACCTCCCCATATATATGTATGGAGTGGAGTTTGCAACTGAAAAGAAACCTTGTGTTCCCAAAAATCTAGGTGAAGAACGGCTTTCACACACACTTATCTCTCAGAAGTGAGCTTGTGGAGAGACGTTCGTTCATCTAGCTCAATGGGAACGGGATGAAGTAGAAACTTTTACTCTGGTTTCTCAGTCTGTTTATTAGTGCCGGTTAGAATTTCCTGCAGTTTTCACTGTAAAACCGAGTTGGAGCTATTACCTCCCCATATATATGTATGGAGTGGAGTTTGCCACTGAAAAGAAACTTTGTGTTCCCAACAAGCTAGGTGAAGGACTCCTTTCACACACACATATCTCTCAGAAATGAACATGTTTAGAGACTTTCGTACATCTAGCAACAAGGGAACGGGTTGCAGGGGAAATTTTACTCTGGGTTCACAGTGTGTTTCCTAGTGCCGGTTTGAATTTCCTGCATTTTTCACTGTAAAACCGACTTGGAACTTGTACCTCACCATATATATTATGGAGTGGAGTTTGCAACTGAAAAGAATCTTTGTGTTCCCAAAAATCTAGTTTAAGGACGGCTTTCACACACACTTATTTCTCAGAACTGAGCATGTGGGGAGACGTTCGTTCATCTAGCACCAATGGAACGGGTTGCAGGAGAAAGTTTTACTCTGGTTTCTCTGTCTGTTTCCTAGTGCCGTTATGAATTTCCTGCAGTTTTCTCAGTAAAACCGGGTTGGAGCTATTACTTCCCATTATATATAAATGGAGTGATGTTTGCCACTGTAAAGATACTTTGTGTTCCAAACAAGCTAGGTGAAGGACGTCTTTCACACACACTTATCTCTCAGAACTGAGCATGTGGAGAGACGTTCATTCATCTAGCACCAAGGGAACGGGTTGCAGGGGAAACTTTTGCTCTGTTTTCTCAGTCTGTTTTCTATTGCCGGATCGAATTTCCTGCAGTTTTCACTGTAAAAAGGAGTTCGACCTTTTACCTCCCCCATATATATGTATGGAGTGGAGTTTGCAACGTAAAATAAACTTTGTGTTCCCAACAAACTAGGTGAAGGACGGCTTTCACACACACTTATCTCTCAGAACTGAGCATGTGGAAGACGTTCGTTCATCTAGCACCAAGGGAACGGGTTGCAGGAGAAACTATTACTCTGTTTTCTCAGACTGTTTCTTAGTGCCGGTTGGAATTTCCTGCAGTTTTCACTGTAAAATCGAGTTGGATCTAGTACCTCCCCATATATATGTATGGAGTGTAATTTGCTCCTGAAAGAAACTTTGTGTTCCCAACAAGCTATGTGAAGGACGGCTTTCACACACACTTATCTCTCAGAACTGAGCATGTGGAAGACGTTCGTTCATCTAGCACCAAGGGAACGGGTTGCAGGAGAAACTATTACTCTGTTTTCTCAGACTGTTTCCTAGTGCCGGTTTGCAGTTCCTGCAGTTTTCACTGTAAACCGAGTTGGAGCTAGTACCTCCCGATATATATGTATGGAGTGGGGTTTGCCACTGAAAAGAAACTTTGTGTTTCCAAAAATCTAGGTGAAAGACGGCTTTCACACACATTTATCTCTCAGAACTGAGCATTTGGATAGAGGTTCGTTCATCTAGCACAAATGGAAAGGGTTGCAGGAGAAACTTTTTCTCTGGTTTCTCAGTCAGGTTTCTAGAGCTGGTATGAATTTCCTGCAGTTTTCACTGTAAATCCGAAATGGAGCTACTATTTCCCCATATATATATATGGAGTGGAGTTTGCCACTCAAAAGATACTTTGTGTTCCCATCAAGCTAGGATAAGAACGGCTTTCACACCCAATTATCTCTCAGAAATGATCATGTGTAGAGACTTTCGTTCATCTAGCAACAAGGGAAAGGTTTGCAGGGAAAATTTTACTCTGGGTTCACAGTGTGTTTCCTAATAAAGGTTTGAAGTTCCTGCAGTTTTCACTGTAAAACCGAGTTGGAGCTAGAACCTCCCCCTATATATGTATGGATTGGAGTTTGCAACTGAAAATAAACATTGTGTTCCCAACAAGCTAGTTGAAGGACGGCTTTCACACACACTTATCTCTCAGAACTGATCATGTGGAGAGACGTTCGTTCATCTAGCTCCAAGTGAGCGGGTTACAGGAGAAACTTTTACTCTGGTTTCTCAGTCTGTTTCCTAGTTTCGGATCGAATTTCCTACAGTTTTCACTGTAAAAACGAGTTCGAGCTTTTACCTCCCCATATATATGTATGGAGTGGGGTATGCAAAGTAAAATAAACATTGTGTTCCAAACAAGCTAGGTGAAGGACGGCTTTCACTCACACTTATCTCTCAGAACTGAGCATGTGGATATACGTTCGTTCATCTTGCACCAAGGGAACGAGTTGCAGGAGAAACTTTTACTCTGGTTTCTCAGTCTATTTCCTAGTGCCGGTTTGAAGTTCCCGCAGTTTTCACAGTAAAACCAAGTTGGAGCTAGTACCTCCCCACATATATGTATGGAATGGAGTTTGCAACTGAAAAGAAACTTTGTGTTCCCAACAAGCTAGGTGAAGGTTGGCTTACACACACCTATCACTCAGAACTGAGCATCTGGAGAGACGTTCGTTCATCTAGCACCAATGTAACGTGTTGCAGGAGAAAATTTTACTCTGGTTTCTCAGTCTATTTCCTAGTGCCGGTTCGATGTTCCTGCAGTTTTCACAGTAAAACCAAGTTGGAACTACTACCTCCCCATATATATGTATGGAGTGGAGTATGCAATGTAAAAAACTTTGTGTTCCCAAAAATCTAGGTGAAGAATGGCTTCACACACTCTTATCTCTCAGAAAAGATCATGTGGATAGACTTTCGTTCATCTAGCACCAAGTGAAAGGGTGGCAGGAGAAATTTTTACTCTGGTTTCTCAGATTGTTTCCTAGTGCCGTTTTGAATTTCCTGCAGTTTTCACGGTAAAACAGGGTTGTAGTTAGTTCTTCCCCATATATATGTATGGAGTGGAGTTTGCAACTGAAAAGAATCTTTGTGTTCCCAACAAGCTAGGTGAAGGACGGCTTTCAAACACACTTATCTCTCAGAACTGAGTATGTGGAGAGAAGTTCTTTCATCTAGCACCAAGGGAACGGGTTGCAGTAGAAACTTTTACTCTGGTATCTCAGTCTGTTTCCTAGTGCCTGTTTGTAGTTCCTGCAGTTTTCACTGTAAATCCCAGTTGGAGCTTGTACTTCCCCATATACATGTATGGAGTGGTGTTTGCAACAGAAAAGAATCTTTGTGTTCCCAACAAGCTAGGTGAAGGACGGTTTCACACACATATATCTCTCAGAAATTAGCATGTGGAGAGACGTTCGTTCATTTAGCACCAAGGGAACGGTTTGCAGGAGAAATTTTACTCTGGTTTCTCAGTCTGTTTCCTAGTGCCGGTTTGAAGTTCCTGCAGTTTTCACTGTAAAACAGAGTTGGAGCTAGTACCTCCCCATATATATGTATGGAGTGGAGTTTGCAACTGAAAATAAACTTTGTGTTCCCAACAAGCTAGGTGAAGGACGGCTTTCATACACGCTTTTCTCTCAGAACTGAGCATGTGGCGACACAATCTTTCATCTAGCACAAAGGGAACGTGTTACAGTTGAAACTATTACTCTGGATTCTCAGTCTGCTTCCTAGTGCCGGTTTGAAGTTCCTGCAGTTTTCACTGTAAAACCGAGTTGGAGCTAGTATCTACCCCTATATATGTATGGAGTGGAGATTGCAACTGAAAATAAACATTTTGTTCCCAACAAGCTAGGTGAAGTTCGGCTTTTACACACACATATATCTCAGAACAGATCATGTGGAGAGACGTTCGTTCATCTTGCCCCAAGAGAACGGGTTACAGGAGAAAATTTTACTCTGGATTCTCAGTCTGGTTCCTAGTGCCGGTTTGAATTTCCTGCAGTTTTTACTGTAAAACAGATTTGGAGCTAGAACCTCCCAATATATATGTATGGAATGGAGTTTGCAACTGAAAAGAAACATTGTGTTCCCAACAAAGTAGGTGAAGGACGGCTTTCACACATACTTATCTCTCAGAACTGAGCATGTGGAGAGACGTTCGTTCATCTAGCACAAAGGGAACGGGTTGCAGGGGAAACATTTACTCTGGTTTCTCAGTATGTTTCCTAGTGCCGGTTTGAAGTTCCTGCCATTTTCACTGTAAAACAGAGTTGGATCTTGTACTTCCCCATATATATGTAAGGAGTGGAGTTTGCAACTGAAAAGAAACTTTGTGTTAACAACAAGCAAGGTGAAGTAAATTTTTCACACACACTTATCTCTCAGAACTGAACATGTGGAGATAAGTTCGTTCATCTTGCACCAAGGGAACAGGTTGCAGGACAAACTTTTACTCTGGTTTCTCAGTCTGTTTCCTAGTGCCGGTTTGAAGTTCCCGCAGTTTTCACAGTAAAACCTAGTTGGAGCTTGTACCTCCCCACATATATGTATGGAATGGGGTTTGAAACTGAAAAGAAAATTTGTGTTCCCAACAAGATAGGTGAAGGACGGCTTTCACACACACCTATCACTCAGAACTGAGCATCTGGAGAGACGTTCGTTCATCTAGCACCAATGTAACGGGTTGCAGGAGAAAATATTACTCTGGTTTCTCAGTCTGTTTCCTAGTGCCGGTTCGAAGTTCCTGCAGTTTTCACTGTAAAATCGAGTTGGAGCTAGTACCTCCCCATATATATGTATGGAGTGGAGTATGCAATGTAAAGAAACTTTGTGTTCCCATAAATCTAGGTGAAGTATGGCTTCACCCACACTTATATCTCAGAACTGAGCATGTGGACAGACGTTCGTTCACCTAGCACCAAGTGAAAAGGAGGCAGGAGTAATTTTTACTCTGGTTTCTCAGATTGTTTCCTAGTTCCGGTTTGATGTTCCTGCCGTTTTCACTGTAAAACAGATTTGTAGTTAGTACCTCCCCATATATATGTATGGAGTGGAGTTTGCAACTGAAAAGAAACTTTGTGTTCCCAACAAGCTAGGTGAAGGAAGACTTTCAAACACAATTCTCTCTCAGAACTGAGCATGTGGAGAGAAGTTCTTTCATCTAGCCCCAAGGGAACGGGTTGCAGGAGAAATTTTTACTCTGGTAAATCAGTCTGTTTCCTAGTGCCTGTTTGTAGTTCCTGCCGTTTTCACTGTAAATCCGAGTTGGTGCTTGTACTTCCCCATATATATGTATGGAGTGGAGTTTGCAAATTAAAATAAACTTTGTGTTCCCAACAAGCTAGGTGAAGGACGGCTTTCACACACACTTATCTCTCAGAACTGAGCATGTGGAGACACAATCTTTCATCTAGCACCAAGGGAACGGGTTGCAGGAGAAACTTTTACTCTGGATTCTAAGTTTTTTTCCTAGTGCCGGTTTGCAGTTCCTGCAGTTTTCACTGTAAAACAGAGTTGCAGCTAGTACCTCCCCATATATATGTATGGACTGGAGTTTGCAACTGAAAAGAAACTTTTTGTTCCCAACAAGCTAGGTGAAGGACGGCATTCACACACACTTATCTCTCAGAACTGAGCATGTGGAGAGACGTTCGTTCAAATAGCACCAAGGGAACGGGTTGCAGGAGAATCTTTTACTGTGGTTTTCAGTCTGTTTCTTAATGCTGGTTTGAAGTTCCTGCTGTTTTCACTGTAAAACAGAGTTGGAGATATTACCTCCCCATATATATGTACGAGTGGAGTTTGCAACTGAAAAGAACCTTTGTGTTCCCAGCAAGCTAGGTGAAACACGGCTTTAACACACACTTATCTCTCAGAACAGAGCATGTGGAGAGACGTTCATTCATCTAGCACCAAGGGAACGGGTTGCAGGAGAAATTTTACTCTGGTTTCTCAGTCTGTTTCCTAGTGCCGGTTTGAAGTTCCTGCAGTTTTCACTGTAAAACCGAGTTGGAGCTAGTACCTCCCATATATTTGTATGGATTGGAGTTTGCCACTGAAAACAAACTTTGTGTTCCCAAAAAACTAGTTGAAGGACGGCTTTCACACTCTCTTATCTCTCAGAACAGAGCATGTGGAGAGACGTTCTTTCATCTAGCACAAAGGAAACGGGATGAATGAGAAACTTTTACTCTGGATTCTCAGTCTTTTTCCTAGTGCCGATTTGAAGTTCCTGCAGTTTTCACTGTAAAATCGATTTGGAGCTAGTACCTCCCTATATATATGTATGGAGAGGGGTTTGCAACTGAAAACATACTTTGTGTTCCCAACAAGCTAGGTGAAGGACGGCTTTCACACACAGTTTTCTCTCAGAACAGAGCATGTGGAGAGACGTTCGTTCATCTAGAACAAATGGAACGGGTTGCAGTGGAAATATTTACTCTGGATTCTCAGTCCGCTTCCTAGTGCCGGTTTGAAGTTCCTGCAGTTTCCACTGTAAAACCGAGTTGGTGCTAGTACCTCCCCATATATACGTATGGAGAGGTGTTTGCAACTGAAAAGAAACTATGTGTTCCCAACAAGCTAGGTGAAGGACGGCTCACACACATTTTTCTATCAGAAGTGAGCATGTGGAGAGACGTTCGTTCATCTAGCATCAAGGGAACGAGATGCAGGAGAAACTTTTACTCTTGTTTCTCAGTCTGTTTCCAAGTGCCGGTTTGAAGTTATTGCAGTTTTCACTGTAAAACCGAGTTGGAGCTAGTACCTCCCATATATTTGTATGGATTGGAGTTTGCCACTGAAAAGAAACTTTGTGTTCCCAACAAACTAGTTGAAGGACGGCTTTCACACTCTCTTATCTCTCAGAACAGAGCATGTGGAGAGACGTTCTTTCATCTAGCACCAAGGGAACGGGAGGCAGGGGAAACTTTTACTATTGTATCTCACTCTTTTTCCTAGTGCCGTTTTGAAATTCCTGCAGTTTTCACTGTAAAATCGAGTTGGAGCTAGTACCTACACCTATAAATGTATGGAGTGGAGTTTGCAACTGAAAATAAACATTTTGTTCCCAACAAGCTAGGTGAAGTTCGGCTTTAACACACACATATCTCTCAGAACAGACTATGTGGAGAGAAGTTCGTTCTTCTAGCCACAAGAGAACGGGTTGCAGGAGAAAATTTTACTCTGGATTATCAGTCTGTTTCCTAGTGCCGGTTTGAATTTCCTGCAGTTTTCCTTGTAAAACCGAGTTGGAGCTAGTAACTCCCCATACATATGTATGGAGTGGAGTTTGCAACTGAAGAGAAACTTTGTGTTCCCAACAAGCTTGGTGAAGGACGGCTTTCACACATATTATCTCTCAGAACTGAGCATGTGGAGAGACGTTCGTTCATCTAGCACCAATGGAACGGGTTGCAGGAGAAACTTTTACTCTGATTTCTCAGTCTGTTTCCTAGTGCTGGTTTGAAGTTCCTGAAGTTTTCACTGTAAAACAGATTTGGAGCTAGTACCTCCTCGTATATATGTATGGATTGGAATTTGCATCTGAAAAGAAACTTTGTATTCCCAACAAGCAAGGTGACATACGGCTTTCACACACAATTATCCCTCAGAACTGAACATGTGGAGAGACTTTCGTTCATCTAGCACCAAGTGAACGGTTTGCATCAGAAACTTTTTCTCAGGGTTCTCAGTCTGATTCCTAGTGCAGGTTTGAAGTTCCTGCAGTTTTCACTGTAAAACAGAGTTGGATCTAGTAGCTCCCCATATATATGTATGGAGTGGAGTTTGCAACTGAAAAGAAACTTTGTTTTCCCAACAAGCTAGGTGTAGGACGGCTTTCACACACACTTATCTCTCAGAACTGAGCATGTGGAGATACGTTCGTTCATCTAGCACCAAGGGAACGGGTTGCAGGAAAAACTTTTACTCTGGAATCTCAGTCAGTTTCCTAGTGCCTGTTTGAATTTCCTGCATTTTTCACTTTAAAACCGAGTTTTAGCTAGTACCTCCCAATATATGTGTATGGAGTGGAGTATGCAATGTAAGGAAACTTTGTGTTCCCAAAAATCTAGGTGAATAACGGCTTCACACACACTTATCTCTCAGAACTGATCATGTGGAGAAACGTTCGTTCATCTAACACCAATGGAAAGGGTTGCATGAGAAACTTTTACTCTGGTTTCTCAGTCTGTTTCCTAGTGCCGGTTTGAAGTTCCTGCCATTTTAACTGTAAAACAGAGTTGGAGCTTGTACTTCCCCATATATATTTAAGGAGTGGAGTTTGCAACTGAAAAGGAACTTTGTGTTAACAACAAGCAAGGTGAAGTATATTTTTCACACACACTTTTCTCTCAGAACTGAGCATCTGGAGAGACGTTCGTTCATCTTGCACCAAGGGAACGGGTTGCAGGAGAAAATTTTACTCTGGTTTCTCAGTCTATTTCCTAGTGCCGGTTCGATGTTCCTGCAGATTTATCTGTAAAACCGAGTTGGAGCTAGTACCTCCCCATATATATGTATGGAGTGGAGTATGCAATGTAAAGAAACTTTGTGTTCCCAAAAATCTAGGTGAAGAATGGCTTCACAGACACTTATCTCTCAGAACTGAGCATGTGGACAGACGTTCGTTCATCTAGCACCAAGTGAAAGGGTGGCAGGAAAATTTTTACTCTGGTTTCTCAGATTGTTTCCTAGTGTCGTTTTGAATTTCCTGCAGTTTTCACGGTAAAATAGAATTGTAGTTAGTTCCTCCCCATATATATGTATGGAGTGGAGTTTGCAACTGAAAAGAAACTTTGTGTTCCCAACAAGCTAGGTGAAGGACGGCTTTCAAACACACTTATCTCTCAGAACTTAGCATGTGGAGAGATGTTCTTTCATCTAGCACCAAGGGAACGGGTTGCAGGAGAAACTTTTACTCTGGTTTCTCAGTCTGTTTCCGAGTGCCGGTTTGAAGTTATTGCAGTTTTCACTGTAAAATCGTGTTGGAGCTAGTACCTCCACATATATATGTATGGAGAGGTGTTTGCATCTGAAAAGAAACTTTGTGTTCCGAACAAGCTAAGTGAAAGACGGTTTTCAGTCACGCATTTCTCTCAGATCTGAGCATGTGGAGACACAATCTTTCATCTAGCACCAAGGGAACGGGTTGCAGGAGAAACTTTTACTCTGGATTCTAAGTTTTTTTCCTAGTGCCGGTTTGCAGTTCCTGCAGTTTCACTGTAAAACCGAGTTGGAGCTAGTACTTCCCCATATATATGTATGGACTGGAGTTTGCAACTGTAAAGAAACTTTGTGTTCCCAAAAATCTAGGTGAAGGACGGCTTTCATACACATTTATCTCTCAGAACTGAGCATGTGGATAGACGTTCGTTCATCTAGCACAAATGGAACGGGTTGCAGGAGAAACTATTTCTCTCGTTTCTCAGTCAGTTTCCTAGAGCCGGTATGAATTTCCTGCATTTTTCACTGTAAAACGGAGTTGGAGCTATTACTTCCCCATATATATATATGGAGTGGAGTTTGCCACTCATAAGATAGTTTGTGTTCAAATCAAGCTAGGTGAAGGACGGCTTTCACACACACTTATCTCTCAGAACTGAGCATGTGGAGAGACGTTCGTTCATCTAGCACAAAGGGAAATGTTTGCAGGAGAAACTTTTACTCTGGGTTCACAGTGTGTTTCCTAGTGCCAGTTTGAAGTTCCTGCAGTTTTCACTATAAAACCGAGTTGGAGCTAGAATATCCCCCTATATAAGTATGGATTGGAGTTTGCAACTGAAAATAAACATTTTGTTCCCAACAAGCTATGTGAAGGGCGACTTTCACACACAATTATCTCTCAGAACAGTGCATGTGGAGAGAAGTTCGTTCATCTAGTTCAAAGGGAACGGGTTGCACGAGAAACTTTTGCTCTGGATTCTCATTCTGTTTCCTAGTGCCGTATCGAATTTCCTGCAGTTTTCACTGTAAAAAATAGTTCGAGCTTTTACCTCCCCATATATATGTATGGAGTGGAGTTTGCAACTGAAAAGAAACTTTGTGTTCCCACAAGCTGGGTGAAGGACGGCTTTCACACACACTTATCTCTCAGAACTGAGCATGTGGAGAGACGTTCGTTCATCTAGCACCAAGGGAAAGAGTTACAGGAGAAACTCTGAATCTGATTTCTCAGACTGTTTCCTAGTGCCGGTTTGCAGTTCCTGCAGTTTTCACTGTAAAACCGATTTGGAGCTAGTACCTCACCATATATATGTTGGAGTGGAGTTTGCAACTGAAAAGAATCTTTGTGTTCCCAACAAGCTAAGTGAAGTACGGCATTCACACACACTTATCTCTCAGAACTAAGCATGTGGATAGACGTTTGTTCATCTAGCACAAAGGGAACGGGTTGCATGAGAAACTTTTACTCCGGTTTCTCAGTCTCTTTCCTAGTGCCGGTTTGAAGTTCCTGCACTTTTCACTGTAAAATCGAGTTGGAGCTTGTACCTCCCCATATATATGTATGGAGTGGAGTTTGCAACTGAAAAGAAACTTTGTGTTCCCCAAAATCCAGGTGAAGGACGGCTTTCACACACACTTATCTCTCAGAAATGGGCATGTGAAGAAACGTTCGTTCATCTAGCCCAAATGGAAAGGGTTGCAGGAGAAACATTTACTCTGGTTTCTCAGTCTGTTTCCTAGTTCCGGTTTGAAGTTCCTGCAGTTTTCACTGTAAAACTGTGTTGCAGCTATTACCTCCCCATGTATATGTGAGGAGTGGATTTTGCCACTGAAAAGAAACTTTGTGTTCCCAACAAGCTAGGTGAAGGACGGCTTTCACACACACTTATTTCTCAGAACTGAGCATGTGGAGAGACTTTCGTTCATCTAGCAACAAGGGAACGTGTTGCAGGAGAAACTTTTACTCTGGGTTCACAGTGTGTTAATAGTGCCGGTTTGAAGTTCCTGTAGTTTTCACGGTAAAACCGATTTGGAGCTTGAACCTCCCCCTATATATGTATGGATTGGTGATTGCAACTGAAAATAAACATTGTGTTCCCAACATGCAAGGTGAAAGACGGCTTTCACACACACATATCTTTCAGAACTGAGCATGTGGAGAGACGTTCGTTCATCTAGCACCAAGGGAACGATTTGCAGGAGAAACTTTTTCTGGTTTCTCAGTCTGTTTCCTAGTGCCGGATCGAATTTCCTGCAGTTTTCACCGTAAAACCGAGTTGGAGCTAGTACCTCCCCATATATATGTATGGATTGGGGTTTGCAACTGAAAAGAAACTTTGTGTTCCCATCAAGCAAGGTGAAGGACGGCTTTAACACACACTTATCTCTCAGAACTGAGCATGTGGAGAGAATTTCTTTCATCTACCAACAAGGGAATGGGTTGCAGGAGAAAATTTTACTCTGGGTTACAGTGTGTTTCCTAGTGCCGGTTTGAAGTTACTGCAGTTTTTCACTGTAAAACTGAGTTGGAGCTAGAACCTCCCCCTATATATGTATGTATTGGAGTTTGCAACTGAAAATAAACATTTTGTTCCCAAAAAGCTAGGTGAAGTACGGCATTCACACACACTTATCTCTCAGAACTGACCATGTGGAGAGACGTTCGTTCATCTAGCACCAAGGGAAAGGGTTGCAGGAGAAATTTTACTCTGGTTTCTCAGTCTGTTTCCTAGTGCTGGTTTGAAGTTCCTGCAGTTTTCACTGTAAAACCGAGTTGGAGCTAGTACCTCCCCATATATGTATGGACTGGAGTTTGCAACTGAAAAGAAACTTTTTGTTCCCAACAAGCTAGGTGAAGTACGCATTCACACACACTTATCTCTCAGAACTGACCATGTGGAGAGACGTTCGTTCAAATAGCACCAAGGGAACGGGTTGCAGGAGAATCTTTTACTGTGGTTTTCAGTCTGTTTCTTAATGCTGGTTTGAAGTTCCTGCTGTTTTCACTGTAAAACAGAGTTGGAGATATTACCTCCCCATATATATGTATGAGTGGAGTTTGCAACTGAAAAGAACCTTTGTGTTCCCAGCAAGCTAGGTGAAACACGGCTTTAACACACACTTATCTCTCAGAACTGAACATGTGGAGAGACGTTCATTCATCTAGCACCAAGGGAACGGGTTGCAGGAGAAATTTTACTCTGGTTTCTCAGTCTGTTTCCTAGTGCCTGTTTGAAGTTCCTGCAGTTTTCACTGTAAAACCGAGTTGGAGCTAGTACTTCCCCATACATTTTTATGGATTGGATTTTGCAAATGAAAAAAAACTTTGTGTTCCCAACAAGCTACATGTAGGACGGATATCACACACACTTTTCTCTCAGAACTGATCATGTGGAGACACATTGGTTCATCTAGCACAAAGGAAACGGGATGAATGAGAAACTTTTACTCTGGATTCTCAGTCTTTTTCCTAGTGCCGATTTGAAGTTCCTGCAGTTTTCACTGTAAAATCGAGTTGGAGCTAGTACCCTCCCTATATATATGTATGGAGAGGGGTTTGCAACTGAAAACATACTTTGTGTTCCCAACAAGCTAGGTGAAGGACGGCTCACACACATTTTTCTCTCAGAAGTGAGCATGTGGAGAGACGTTCGTTCATCTAGCATCAAGGGAACGAGATGCAGGAGAAAATTTTACTCTTGTTTCTCAGTCTGTTTCCAAGTGCCGGTTTGAAGTTATTGCAGTTTTCACTGTAATACCGAGTTGGAGCTAGTACCTCCCATATATTTGTATGGATTGGAGTTTGCCACTGAAAAGAAACTTTGTGTTCCCAACAAACTAGTTGAAGGACGGCTTTCACACTCTCTTATCTCTCAGAACAGAGCATGTGGAGAGACGTTCTTTCATCTAGCACCAAGGGAACGGGAGGCGGGGGAAACTTTTACTATTGTATCTCACCCTTTTTCCTAGTGCCGGTTTAAAATTCCTGCAGTTTTCACTGTAAAATCGAGTTGGAGCTAGTACCTACACCTATAAATGTATGGAGTGGAGTTTGCAACTGAAATAAACATTTTGTTCCCAACAAGCTAGGTGAAGTTCGGCTTTAACACACAAATATCTCTCAGAACAGAACATGTGGAGAGACGTTCGTTCATCTAGCCACAAGAGAACGGGTTGCAGGAGAAAATTTTACTCTGGATTCTCAGTCAGTTTCCTAGTGCCGGTTTGAATTTCCTGCAGTATTCCGTGTAAAACCGAGTTGGAGCTAGTAACTCCCCATATATATGTATGGAGTGGAGTTTGCAACTGAAAAGAAACTTTGTGTTCCCAACAAGGTAGTTGAAGGACGGCATTCACACACACTTATTTCTCAGAACTGAGCATGTGGAGAGACGTTCGTTCATCTAGCACCAAGGGAACCGGTTGCAGGAGAAACTTTTACTCTGATTTCTCAGTCTGTTTCATAGTGCTGGTTTGAAGTTCCTGCAGTTTTCACTGTAAAACAGATTAGGAGCTAGTACCTCCTCGTATATATGTATGGATTGGAATTTGCATCTGAAAAGAAACTTTGTATTCCCAACAAGCAAGGTGACATACGGCTTTCACACATACTTATCTCTCAGAACTGAACATGTGGAGAGACTTTCGTCATCTAGCACCAAGGGAACGGTTTGCATCAGAAACTTTTGTCAGGGTTCTCAGTCTGATTCCTAGTGCAGGTTTGAAGTTCCTGCAGTTTTCACTGTAAAACCGAGTTTTAGCTAGTACCTCCCAATATATGTGTATGGAGTGGAGTATGCAATGTAAAGAAACATTGTGTTCCCAAAAATCTAGGTGAATAACGGCTTCACACACACTTATCTCTCAGAACTGATCATGTGGAGAAACGTTCGTTCATCTAACACCAATGGAAAGGGTTGCAGGAGAACTTTTACTCTGGAATCTCAGTCTGTTTCCTAGTGCCGGTTTGAAGTTCCTGCCATTTTAACTGTAAAACAGAGTTGGAGCTTGTACTTCCCCATATATATGTAAGGAGTGGAGTTTGCAACTGAAAAGGAGCTTTGTGTTAACAACAAGCAAGGTGAAGTATATTTTTCACACACACTTATCTCTCAGAACTGAGCATCTGGAGAGACGTTCGTTCATCTTGCACCAAGGGAACGGGTTGCAGGAGAAAATTTTACTCTGGTTTCTCAGTCTATTTCCTAGTGCCGGTTCGATGTTCCTGCAGATTTATCTGTAAAACCGAGTTGGAGATAGTACCATCCCATATATATGTATGGAGTGGAGTATGCAATGTAAAGAAACTTTGATGTTCCCAAAAATCTTGGTGAAGAATGGCTTCACAGACACTTATCTCTCAGAACTGAGCATGTGGACAGACGTTCGTTCATCTAGCACCAAGTGAAAGGGTGGCAGGAGAAATTTTTACTCTGGTTTCTCAGATTGTTTCCTAGTGCCGTTTTGAATTTCCTGCAGTTTTCATGGTAAAATAGAGTTGTAGTTAGTTCTTCCCCATATATATGTATGGAGTGGAGTTTGCAACTGAAAAGAAACTTTGTGTTCCCAACAAGCTAGGTGAAGGACGGCTTTCAAACACACTTATCTCTCAGAACTGAGCATGTGGAGAGAAGTTCTTTCATCTAGCACCAAGGGAACGGGTTGCAGGAGAAACTTTTACTCTGGTATCTCAGTCTGTTTCCTAGTGCCTGTTTGTATTTCCTGCAGTTTTCACTGTAAAATCCCAGTTGGAGCTTGTACTTCCCCATATATATGTATGGAGTGGAGTTTGCAACTGAAAAGAAACTTTGTGTTCCCAACAAGCTAGGTGAAGCACGGCTTTCACACACACTTTTCTCTCAGAAATGAGCATGTGGAGAGACGTTCGTTCATCAAGCAAAAAGGGAATGTGTTGCAGGGGAAACTTTTACTCTGGTTTCTCAGTCTGTTTCCTAGTGCCGTTTTGAAGTTCCTGCAGTTTTCACTGTAAAATCGTGTTGGAGCTAGTACCTCCACATATATGTATGGAGAGGTGTTTGCATCTGAAAAGAAACTTTGTGTTCCGAACAAGCTAAGTGAAAGACGGTTTTCAGTCACGCATTTCTCTCAGAACTGAGCATGTGGAGACACAATCTTTCATCTAGCACCAAGGGAACGGGTTGCAGGAGAAACTTTTACTCTGGTTTCTCAGTCTGTTTCCTAGTGCCTGTTTGTAGTTCCTGCCGTTTTCACTGTAAATCCGAGTTGGAGCTTGTACTTCCCCATATATATGTATGGAGAGGAGTTTGCAACTTAAAATATACTTTGTGTTCCCAACAAGCTAGTTGAAGGACGGCTTTCACACACACTTATCTCTCAGAACTGAGCATGTGGAGAGACGTTCGTTCATCTAGCACCAAGTGAGCGGGTTGCAGGAGAAACTTTTTCTCTGCTTTCTCAGGCTGTTTCCTAGTGCCGGTTTGAATTTCCTGCAGTTTTCACTGTAAAACCGAGTTGGAGCTTGTACCTCCCCTTATATATGTATGGAGTACAGTTTGTCAATGAAAAGAAACTTTGTGTTCCCAACAAGCAAGGTGAAGTACGGCTTTCACACACACATAACTCTCAGAACTGAGCATGTGGAAAGAAATTCCTTCATGTAGCACAAAGGGAACGGGTTGCATGAGAAACATTTACTCTGGTTTCTCAGTCTGTTTCTTAGTGCCGGTTTGAATTTCCTGCAGTTTTCACTGTAAAACCGAGATGGAGCTACTACTTCCCCATATATATATATGGATTGGAGTTTGCCACTCAAAAGATACTTTGTGTTCCCATCAAGCTAGTTGAAGGTCGGCTTTCACACACACTTATCTCTCAGTACTGAGCATGTGTAGAGACTTTCCGTTCATCTAGCAACAAGGGAAGGGGTTGCAGGGAAAATTTTACTCTGGGTTCACAGTGTGTTTCCTAATGCCGGTTTGAAGTTCCTGCAGTTTTTACTGTAAAACCGAGTTGGAGCTAGAACCTCCCAATATATATGTATGGATTGGAGTTTGCAAATGAAAATAAATGTTGTGTTCCCAGCAAGCTAGTTGAAGGACGGCTTTCACACACACTTATCTCTCAGAACTGAGCATGTGGAGAGACGTTCGTTCATCTAGCACCAAGTGAGCAGGTTGCAGTAGAAACTATTACTCTGGTTTCTCAATCTGTTTCCTAGTGTCGGATCGAATTCCCTACATTTTTCACTGTAAAAACGAGTTCGAGATTTTACCTCCCCGTATATATGTATGAGTGGGGTTTTGCAACGTAAAATAAACATTGTGTTCCAAACAAGCTAGGTGAAAGACGGCTTTCACACACACTTATTTCTCAGAACTGAGCATGTGGAGAGACTTTCGTTCATCTAGCAACAAGGGAACGGGTTGCAGGAGAAACAACTACTCTGGGTTCATAGTGTGTTTCCTAGTGCCGGTTTGAAGTTCCTGCAGTTTTCACGGTAAAACCGAATTGGAGCTTGAACCTCCCCCTATATATGTATGGATTGGAGTTTGCAACTGAAAATAAACATTGTGTTCCCAACAAGCTAGGTGAAAGGCGTCTTTCACACACACATATCTCTCAGAACTGAGCATGTGGAGAGACGTTCGTTCATCAAGCAAAAAAGGGAATGTGTTGCAGGGGAATCTTTTACTCTGGTTTCTCAGTCTGTTTCCTAGTGCCGTTTTGAAGTTCCTGCAGTTTTCACTGTAAAATCGTGTTGGAGCTAGTACCTCCACATATATATGTATGGAGAGGTGTTTGCATCTGAAAAGAAACTTTGTGTTCCGAACAAGCTAAGTGAAAGACGGTTTTCAGTCACGCATTTCTCTCAGAACTGAGCATGTGGAGACACAATCTTTCATCTAGCACCAAGGGAACGGGTTGCAGGAGAAACTTTTACTCTGGTTTCTCAGTCTGTTTCCTAGTGCCTGTTTGTAGTTCCTGCCGTTTTCACTGTAAATCCGAGTTGGAGCTTGTACTTCCCCATATATATGTATGGAGAGAGTTTGCAACTTAAAATATACTTTGTGTTCCCAACAAGCTAGTTGAAGGACGGCTTTCACACACACTTATCTCTCAGAACTGAGCATGTGGAGAGACGTTCGTTTCATCTAGCACCAAGTGAGCGGGTTGCAGGAGAAACTTTTCTCTGCTTTCTCAGGCTGTTTCCTAGTGCCGGTTTGAATTTCCTGCAGTTTTCACTGTAAAACCGAGTTGGAGCTTGTACCTCCCCTTATATATGTATGGAGTACAGTTTGTCAATGAAAAGAAACTTTGTGTTCCCAACAAGCAAGGTGAAGTACGGCTTTCACACACACATAACTCTCAGAACTGAGCATGTGGAAAGAAATTCCTTCATGTAGCACAAAGGGAACGGGTTGCATGAGAAACATTTACTCTGGTTTCTCAGTCTGTTTCTTAGTGCCGGTTTGAATTTCCTGCAGTTTTCACTGTAAAACCGAGATGGAGCTACTACTTCCCCATATATATATATGGATTGGAGTTTGCCACTCAAAAGATACTTTGTGTTCCCATCAAGCTAGTTGAAGGTCGGCTTTCACACACACTTATCTCTCAGTACTGAGCATGTGTAGAGACTTTCGTTCATCTAGCAACAAGGGAAGGGGTTGCAGGGAAAATTTTACTCTGGGTTCACAGTGTGTTTCCTAATGCCGGTTTGAAGTTCCTGCAGTTTTTACTGTAAAACCGAGTTGGAGCTAGAACCCTCCCAATATATATGTATGGATTGGAGTTTGCAAATGAAAATAAATGTTGTGTTCCCAGCAAGCTAGTTGAAGGACGGCTTTCACACACACTTATCTCTCAGAACTGAGCATGTGGAGAGACGTTCGTTCATCTAGCACCAAGTGAGCAGGTTGCAGTAGAAACTATTACTCTGGTTTCTCAATCTGTTTCCTAGTGTCGGATCGAATTCCCTACATTTTTCACTGTAAAAACGAGTTCGAGATTTTACCTCCCCGTATATATGTATGGAGTGGGGTTTGCAACGTAAAATAAACATTGTGTTCCAAACAAGCTAGGTGAAAGACGGCTTTCACACACACTTATTTCTCAGAACTGAGCATGTGGAGAGACTTTCGTTCATCTAGCAACAAGGGAACGGGTTGCAGGAGAAACAACTACTCTGGGTTCATAGTGTGTTTCCTAGTGCCGGTTTGAAGTTCCTGCAGTTTTCACGGTAAAACCGAATTGGAGCTTGAACCTCCCCCTATATATGTATGGATTGGAGTTTGCAACTGAAAATAACATTGTGTTCCCAACAAGCTAGGTGAAAGGCGTCTTTCACACACACATATCTCTCAGAACTGAGCATGTGGAGAGACGTTCGTTCATCTAGCACAAAGGGAACGGGTTGCAGGAGAAACATGTACTCTGTTTTCTCAGTCTGTTTCGAAGTTGCCGGTTTGATTTTCCTGCATTTTTCACTGTAAAACCGAGTTGGAGCTTGTACCTCACCATATATATGTAAGGAGTGGAGTTTGCAACTGAAAAGAAACTTTGTGTTCCCAAAGATCTAGATGAAGGACGGCTTTCACACACTTATCTCTCAGAACTGAGCATGTGGGGAGACGTTCGGTCATCTGGCACCAAGGGAACGGGTTTCAGGAGAAACTTTTACTCTGTTTACTCAGTCTGTTTCCTAGTGCCAGTATGAATTTCCTGCAGTTTTCACTGTAAAACCGAGTTGGATCTATTACTTCCCATTATATATATATGGAGTGGAGTTTGCCACTGAAAAGATACTTTGTGTTCAAAACAAGCTAGTTGAAGAACGGCCTTCACACACACTTATCTCTCAGACCTGAGCATGTGGAGAGACGTTCGTTCATCTAGCACAAAGGGAACGGGTTGCAGGAGAAACTTTTCTCTGGTTTCTCAGTCTGTTTCCTAGTGCCGGTTTGAAATTCCTGCAGTTTTCACTGTAAAACCGAGTTCGAGCTTTTACCTCCCCATATATATGTATGGTGTGGGGTTTGCAACGTAAAATAAAAATTGTGTTCCATCAAGCTAGGTGAAGGACGGCTTTCACACACACTTATCTCTCAGAACTGATCATGTGGAGAGACGTTCGTTCATCTAGCACCAATGGAACGGGTTGCAGGAGAAACTATTACTCAGTTTTCTCAGACAGTTTCTTAGTGCCGGTTGGAATTTCCTCCAGTTTTCACTGTAAAATCGAGTTGGAGCTAGTACATCCTGATATATGTATGGAGTGTAATTTACTCCTGAAAAGAAATTTTGTGTTCCCAACAAGCTAGATGAAGGACGGCTTTCACACACAATTATCTCTCAGAACTGAGCATGTGGAGAGACTTTCGTTCATCTAGCACCAAGGGAACGGGTTGCAGGAGAAACTTTTACTCTGGTTTCTAGTATTTTTCCTAGTGCCGGTTTGGCAGTTCCTGCAGTTTTCACTGTAAAACCGAATTGGAGCTAGTACCTCCCCATATATATGTATGGACTGGAGTTTGCAACTGTAAAGAAACTTTGTGTTCCCAAAAATCTAGGTGAAGGACGGCTTTCACACACATTTATCTCTCAGAACTGAGCATGTGGATAGACTTTCGTTCATCTAGCACAAATGGAACGGGTTGCAGGAGAAAACTATTTCTCTCATTTCTCAGTCAGTTTCCTAGATTCCTTTATGAATTTCCTGCATTTTTCACTGTAAAACGGAGTTGGAGCTATTACATCCCCATATATATATATGGATTGGAGTTTGCCACTCAAAAGATACTTTGTGTTCCCATCAAGCTAGGTGAAGGATGGCTTTCACACACACTTATCTCTCAGAAATGAGCATGTGGAGAGACGTTCGTTCATCTAGCACAAAGGGAAATGTTTTGCAGGAGAAACTTTTACTCTGGGTTCACAGTGTGTTTCCTAGTGCCGGTTTGAAGTTCCTGCAGTTTTCACGGTCAAAACCGAATTGGAGCTGTTCGAACACCTCCCCCTATATATGTATGGGATTGGAGTTTGCAACTGAAAATAACATTGTGATTTCCCCACAAGCTAGGTGAAAGGCGTCCTTTCACACACACATATCCTTCAGACTGAGCATGTGGAGAGACGTGCGTTCATCAAGCAAAAAAGGGAATGTGTTTGCAAGGGGAATCTTTTACTCTGGTTTCTCACAGTCTGTTTCCTGAGTGCCGTTTGAAGTTCCCTGCAGTCTTTTCACTGTAAAATCGTTGTTGGGAGCTGTACCGCCTACCCGTTCCACCTATCTCTGTATTGGAGGAGGTGTTTGCATCTGAAAAGAAAACTTTGTGTTCCGAACAAGGCCTAAGTGAAAGGACGGTTTCAGTCAGCATTTCTCTCAGAACTGAGCAGTGGAGACACAATCTTTCATCTAGCACCAGGGAACGGGTATTGCAGGAGAAACCTTTACTCTGGTTTCTCAGTCTGTTTCCTAGTGCCTGTTTGTAGTTCCTGCCTGCCGTTTTCACTGTAAATCCGAGTTGGAGCTTGTACTTCCCCATATATATGTATGGAGAGGAGTTTGCAACTTAAAATATACTTTGTGTTCCCAACAAGCTAGTTGAAGGACGGCTTTCACACACACTTATCTCTCAGAACTGAGCATGTGGAGAGACGTTCGTTCATCTAGCACCAAGTGAGCGGGTTGCAGGAGAAACTTTTTCTCTGCTTTCTCAGGCTGTTTCCTAGTGCCGGTTTGAATTTCCTGCAGTTTTCACTGTAAAACCGAGTTGGAGCTTGTACCTCCCCTTATATATGTATGGAGTACAGTTTGTCAATGAAAAGAAACTTTGTGTTCCCAACAAGCAAGGTGAAGTACGGCTTTCACACACACATAACTCTCAGAACTGAGCATGTGGAAAGAAATTCCTTCATGTAGCACAAAGGGAACGGGTTGCATGAGAAACATTTACTCTGGTTTCTCAGTCTGTTTCTTAGTGCCGGTTTGAATTTCCTGCAGTTTTCACTGTAAAACCGAGATGGAGCTACTACTTCCCCATATATATATATGGATTGGAGTTTGCCACTCAAAAGATACTTTGTTTCCCATCAAGCTAGTTGAAGGTCGGCTTTCACACACACTTATCTCTCAGTACTGAGCATGTGTAGAGACTTTCGTTCATCTAGCAACAAGGGAAGGGGTTGCAGGGAAAATTTTACTCTGGGTTCACAGTGTGTTTCCTAATGCCGGTTTGAAGTTCCTGCAGTTTTTACTGTAAAACCGAGTTGGAGCTAGAACCTCCCAATATATATGTATGGATTGGAGTTTGCAAATGAAAATAAATGTTGTGTTCCCAGCAAGCTAGTTGAAGGACGGCTTTCACACACACTTATCTCTCAGAACTGAGCATGTGGAGAGACGTTCGTTCATCTAGCACCAAGTGAGCAGGTTGCTAGAAAACTATTACTCTGGTTTCTCAATCTGTTTCCTAGTGTCGGATCGAATTCCCTACATTTTTCACTGTAAAAACGA